>NC_064634.1:189642674-189945705 GCF_023864275.1 Schistocerca cancellata
CAATAAATTCATATGCAACCACAGTAGTTTCCAACAATTTTTACAATTCTGGAGTCCACAGGTGGTACATAGTCTGGCTGAAGATACAAGTTACATATGTGTCAGTAAAGCATCCTTATGCCACCAAAATGGTTTTCGAAGCACTGTTACAGTTCTGCATTGCATGGACGGTGCATTATCTTGTTGAAAATACAAGTTCCACAGATATCAGTGAGGTGTCCTTACACACGCACAGTTGTTTTCGAACTACTGTGGCAGTTCTGGAGTGCAAGGTGGTGTATTGTCATGTTGAACACTCATATTTCCCAGATATCAGTAAAGAATCCGTAAGCAAACAGAGTGGTTTTAGAACCACTGTTAAAGTTCTGGAGTGCATGGATGGTGTATTGTCTTGTTGAAAATACAAGCCGGACAGGGTGGCCGAGCGGTTCTAGGCGCTATAGTCTGGAACCGCGCGACCGCTACGGTCGCAGGTTCGAATCCTGCCTCGGGCATGGATGTGTGTGATGTCCTTAGGTTAGTTAGGTTTGAGTAATTCTAAGTTCTAGGGGACTGATGACCTTAGAAGTTAAGTCCCATAGTGCTCAGAGCCATTTGAACCATTTTTGAAAATACAAGTTTCACAGATATCAGTAACAGTCATTATGCAGCGAGAGTAGGTTACGAACCACTGTTGCAGTGCTGGAGTGCATGGGTGATGCATTGGCTTGTTGATCCTATCAGTTTCCGAGCTATTAGTAAAGCTTCCTGATGCAACCAGAACAGTTTTCGAACCACTGTTACAGTTCTGGAGTGCATGGTTGGTGGACTGTCTTGTTGAACATACTAGTATTGCAGATATCAGTAAAGATCCCTATGCAATCACAGCGGTTTTCAATCCTTGTTACAGTGCAAGAATACATGGTGGGGTATTGATTTGTTGATCTTACAAGTTTCCTGTTTGGTATTGTACATAAACAAAAAGCACTGCAGCAATCTTCCAGCAAGTGTTTGTGGAGTTCATCTCTGAGGGACGGTGGCACATATATAACTGCATATATAACTACAATTTCATTTGTAAATAGGATGTTTAGGTTTTTATGTTGGCAACGCCACGTAGCGCTCTACATGAAAATCACTGTCTGTGCTGTGTGAAGTCTGTGGCTGGTTTGCATTGTTCGAATATTTGCTATTGCAGGATTGGGTAGTTGGATGTGAACAGCGCGTAGCATTGCGCAGTTGGAGGTGAGCTGCCAGCAGTGGTGGATGTGGGAAGAGAGATGGCAGAATTTTGAGAGCGGACGATCTGGACGTGTGTCCATCAGAAAGAGTAAATTTGTAAAACTGGATATCATGAACTGATACAAGTATATTATCACTTTTGAACATTATTAAGGTAAATACATTGTTTGTTCTCTATCAAAATCTTTCATTTGCTGACTATGCCTATCAGTAGTTCGTGCCTTCAGTAGTTAGAATCCTTTACTTAGGTGGCAGTATTGGCGCTCGCTGTATTGCAGTAGTTCGAGTAAAGAAGATTTTTGTGAGGTAAGTGATTCATAAAGGGTATAGGTTATTGTTAGTCAGGGCCATTCTTTTGAAGGGATTATTGAAAGTCAGATTGCGTTGCGCTATAAATATTGTGTGTCAAATGGTTCAAATGGCTCTGAGCACTATGGGACTCAACTGCTGAGGTCATTAGTCCCCTAGAACTTAGAACTAGTTAAACCTAACTAACCTAAGGACATCACAAACATCCATGCCGGAGGCAGGATTCGAACCCGCGACCGTAGCGGTCTTGCAGTTCCAGACTGCAGCGCCTTTAACCGCACGGCCACTTCGGCCGGCTATTTTGTGTCAGTTTAGTGTTAATCAGAATAAGTAAAGAGACAAATGTCTGAGTACGTTCAGTTCCGCTCAGCTGTTTGAAAATCAAATGATGTAAGAGGTTTACCAGCACAGTCATTCATTAATTTTTCTAAGGGGAGGTTTCACATTCAACGTAAACATTCTGTATAGGAGTATGGTAGCACTGGAGTGACATGTACAGAATCAGCAAGAGGAACTCTTCACTGCATTTGATTTTAGATTGACTTGTAACGTGTTCTTGATTTATACAGGAGTGCTATGGTAATGCGGAAGTGGGTAGTGGGCAGATGAGGACGGGAACGAAAGCACACCACATTACACGGCAGCAAATAGCGCCATTTACCCCGTGTGTTTCGCAGAGTCAGATGAACATCTAGTGACGATTTACATGTTAATGGGCGTTCGGTGACGGCTATTTTGTTCTCATAATCGTCAGTACGGGGCGTCAACAAGAAAATGCCTCTATTTTTATAAATGGATTTCCATTGCTGTCACGCCATGAAAGGGCCCTGCCAATCTCCTTCCCCATCATTCCAAACTTGTGCTCCACCTCCAATGACCTCGATGTCGACGTGGACGTCTTCCTTCATTCTTCTTCGTAGTGTCCCTGTCGTTTGTTCCAGAATCGACTTTTCAAGAGAGTGGCAGAATCAGGAACTCAGACCGCCACCTAGAGAGCGTCCCAACACTGACAGCTGCCAGGAGAGAGTAGTGGAAGTACGTGATTTGGGGGCTAAGAGAACATGACAGAGAGCAGGCAGGTCACACCACAAAGCACTGGGTGTTTCCCAACACTATATCTTCTACATCAAGCATGAGCAACATTTGATGTCCCGGGGACCTGATTCACGTGCTTATTGAAGCTCGCTGGCCGTCTCGTGACGTGACGCGACCGCAGCGCTCCTAGCGCATACCGTGAAACACATAGCGTCCGCGACGTTAGTGTTTGTGAGATAAGGCCCTTTCTCGACACGTTGGTGGTAAGTTCCTATGAGACGAAACTTTCGAGGTCATCGGTCTCTAGGCTTACACACTACGTAATCTAACTTAAACCAACTTACGCTAAGGACAACACACTCACCCATGCCCGAGGGAGGACTCGAACCTCCGACGGGGGGAACCGCGCGAACCGCGACAAGGCACGGTTACCCCGCGCGGCTTTCTCGACATGCCACGCCAACAAATTATGCCACAGAACACGCGTTTTTGAGAGTACACACATTTTATGTTCACCCCATTTACACCGTTCAAAAGAAGTAGGGGAACAAGAATTTCAGAGTCCGGCATAGTGTTTCTTTCTTTCACTTGCGCGCCTTCGTCCCGCAATGCACACAGGGTCGGCGTGGTTACAACGGATTTGGCAAGGTTAACTTAAACGGGTGGCCGGATGTCGTTCCTGCCGCCACCCCATATCCCCAGGACGGAATCAGTGTACTCCAGCTGTCCGCGTCTAGTTCATACCATGAAATAGTGTGGAAGTGTTACAAATGTCTGCGCGTCCTGTAACTGAGGCGGGATGTGGGGACCAGACCGGTATTCACCTAGTGGGATGCGGAAAACCGCCTAAGAACCACATCCAGGCTGGCCGACACACCGGCCCACGTCGTTAATCCGCCGGGCGGATTCGATCCGGGGCCGGCGCGCTACCCGAGTCCAGGAAGCAGCGCATTAGCGCTCTCGCCTAACCTAGCGGGTTTAGCGTCTAGCATAGTGTATTGAGCTATAATTGAGGACTGGATATACTACCAAATTATACCATTACCTTTCACAAATTAAGTACACAGCAAAACATCATTACATCGTCGGTCGTTTACATAAAAAGAATTAAAATGTCCGATAGGTGTTGAAAACAAAGTGCAAACAATCGTTTATCCCGTCATCCTGGGTGCTTTTCATTGGACTTTGAGAGCTTCAATAATGTGTGTAATGATCAGCCGGAACATTAGACCATCGACCTACTATCGATATGAGCCCGTCCAGGCAATAACAGCGTCACCTGGCGAGGAATGACTGCTAGTCAGACTTACGCACGGTGCATGTAGTACCAGTGAGCGTGCTGTCCGTGAGTAGAATGGGGAAGGAGCGCGAGCTATCTGAGTTTAACCGAGGGCTGGTAGTAATGGCCCGGATGCTCGGCACGAGCATTTTGGAATCTGCTTAACTCGTCGTGTTTGAAGAGTGCTGTCGTGAGTGTCTACAGCACGTGGTGAAACAAGGTGAACCACGTTCAGATGTCGTGGGATTGGGCGGCTACCCCTCATTTCAGATGTTGGACATCGTAGGCTGGGCAGACTGGTGAAACAGGACAGGCCGCGAGCTGTGACGGAACCAACATCAGACTGATGCTGGGCACACAATGCACGGAACACTCCTAACGATGGGCCTCCACAGCCGAGGACCCATGCATGTGCCAATGTTAACACGACGACATCGTCAACTACGACTGAAATGGATAAGTGACCATGGGCGCTGGACGTAGAGGCAGTGGCAGAGCGTTGCATGCTCTGATGAATTCCGATACCTTCTCCATCATGCCGATGCGCGAATCCGTCATCTTCCAGAAGAACAGTTCCTTGACACCTGTAATGTGGGACAGGGACAAGCTGGTGCAGGTCCATTATGATCTGGGGCACATTCACATAGTCATACATGGGTCCATTGGAGCTCGTGCAAGGCACCATGACGGCCAAGGAGATTCGTACTCTGCAGATTACGTACATCCCTTTATGACGATCATGTTTCCTGACGGCAGTGGAATTCTTCACCAAGATAATGCGCCAAGTCACTAGGTCAGGAGTGTGATGGAGTGGTTCGAAGAACACAGTGTCGAGTTCCAGTTGATGTGCTGGGCCCCCAAGTCGTCAGATCTGAAGCTGATCGAACCATCTGTGATGTGACTGAACGTAACGTCAGAGCTCATCGCCCCCCTCTCCGAAATTTACGGGAATTAGATGACTTGTTTGTGCAGATGTGGTGTCAAGTCCCTTCAGCGACCTACCAAGGCCTCATTGCTTCCATGCCATGAGGCGTCGATGCTGTTATCTGTGCCAAATATGGACATGCCAGTTGTTACTTAGATGGTCAGTGTACAGACTCCGTGAGCATTTAACACTGCGTGACACCAACGTGGCATGCTCCTTGTCAGTCTACGGAGGTCATCCTGTGGTATTGGTTCCCCTCCTTCAGTGAGACCCCACGAGTGTTCTTGGAGAGTCTATGGTCGAGCAGGATGATCACAAACACATCTATTAAACATGTCTCACATATACATGGTGGGGGTTTAGGTCAGTACTCACGGTCGACTATTCCATTCTTCAATGTCCAGGCTTCTCAGGACATCCCTGCTGACGCCAACCACATAGGCCCCACCATTAGAAAGAAATTCAGGACTACCGCCATATGCAGCAAGCACCATATGGTCCAACAAGATCTGTTCGATGTACTGCCTGACGGTAAGACGACTACGAACAACGACAGAATCCGTACTGCTGACTACAAGTTTCTGTGCACGAACACCGCCATCGCCTTGTGTCAGAGGATATCTGGACTCGTCTGCGAATAACACGCTTTGCCAGTGACGAAGTTGCCAAAGGACATGGGAACGGCAGAACTGAAGGCAATCTGCCAAATGTTGTCGTCTCAAGCGGGGTACTCGAATAGGACGCCTGGGTCGTAAGGTCCTTTCTCGTAACGTGTTCGTCACAGTCTGATCGGACACAGCCACTTCAGTGGCTCTCCTGAGATCATCGTGCACTGCTCTGACCGTGGACGACGCCGCAACGCAGAATTGGACAGATATCGGTCATCAGGTCGGGTGGTAACGCGTCGGCGACCTTATCCAACTTGCCTTGTGTACTAACCTGTCTCCCTGTAATGTGTCCACAACCTGTGGATGACACATTGAGAGGCACTGACATCTGCAGTAACACGACCGAAAGTTCATTCTTTTTTGATCAAGCAGACCACCCTTACAACTTGCACTGTAGTAATATGTCGCATAGCATGTGCTTGATTGAGTACAACGTCCACAGATTACAGCTGGCATTTATCTACCTCACTAAGGAACACTGAGATACCGGTACTCACTTCCTTCTGGCGAATGATTTTAATTGTTGCCTGCATTGAAACTGAAGATCTGAAGGGTTGATACACGTGTTCTCCTAATTCTTTTGAACAGTGTATTTACGCATCGTGAACATTGTTACTTTACTTCACGGCGTTTTACAATAGCCTCCTTAAAGACTTCCGATGCAAAATTATGCAGCGCGTCGCTCTCTCTCCCACGAATTTGTCCCGCGGGCCTCTGGTCGACCCCACGTTATTATTAATGAAGATAGAAATTTGGGATGATATTCAACTTACGTGTCGAAATTAAAAGTTTCCCTGGAGCCATATGTAATCTGCTAATTGATGTGGTTGCCAATGGTGCAGGTTCAGCGTTAAATTGACTGACGCCGCTTTCGTAAAGGAAATAACTCACCCTTGTTAATTTTAATATCAGTATAGGCATAGCCGACAGTGTCCTTTTATTTAGACCGTTCGGTATACACACACGTGGCACATGACCATTGGACGAGAAATCTTTCTAAATTGCTGTCACTGAGCACTGAGTTGTCAGAGTAGCCCAGATTACTACGAGGAGTGTGAGAAACGTAATGAGACTGATTTTTTATCTACTGAAATGTTTGTTTCTGCAAACAACAATATTATCGATTAAAACTGTGTGCCAGACCGACACTCGAACTCGGGACCTTTGCCTTTCGCGAGCAAGTGCTCTACCAACTGAGCTACCCAAGCACGACTCACGACCCCTCCTCACAGCTTCAAGTCTGCCAGTACTTCGTCTCCTACTTTCCAAACTTCACAGAAGCTTGTCTGTGAAACCTTGCTGAGCTAGCACTCCTGGAAGAAAGGATATTGCGGAGACATGGCTTAGCCACAGCCTAGGAGATGTTTCCAGAGTGAGATTTTCACTCTGCAGCAGAGTATGCGCTGATATGAAACTTCCTGGCAGATTAAATCAGTGTGCCAGACCGATACTCGAACTCGGGACCTTCGCCTTTCGCGGGCAAGTGCTCTACCAACTGAGTTACCCAAGCACGACTTTTGAGGGTTTTCTGTCAACTTTCTTTCGCATTCACTGAACGATTCTCGAACGGATGACGTTAGGCAGCAAAGTCTAACAGCACTGTGGGGCTGGACTGTGCGTTATCGGCTGAGCTTCCTGGAGTGTTCTAGTAGGGCAAAGCCGCTAGCGCAGTTTGTGCCGGTGACTCAGGCCAGACTAAGCGACAGGCGCTGCATTCCGTCACGGGGGACGCGTGCGCGGCGTACACAGCCGCGGCCGGCACTGCGTAGTTCAGTATGGGAGTGCCCTGCGCCCAGCCCCGTGGGTGCTACGTGGGCTCCGCCAGCACGCGCGTCTTACGGCATACCTACTTCCATGTAACAAATTTGACGAGCAACTGTTCAATGCGTAGCAGAGCCTATGTTCTAATACACTACTGGCCATTAAAATTGCTACACCAAGAAGATGACGTGCTACAGACGCGAAATTTAATCGACAGGAAGAAGATGCTGTCATATGCAAATGATTAGCTTTTCAGAGCATTCACACAAGGCTGGCGCCGATTTCTCGAACACAAACAGCAGCTGACCGGCGTTGCCTGGTGAAACGTTGTTGCGATGCCTCGTATAAGGAGGAGAAATGCGTACCATCACGTTTACGACTTTGATAAAGGTCGGATTGTAGCCTATTTCGATTGCGGTTTATCGTACCGCGACATTGCTGCTCGCGTTGGTCGAGATCCAATGACTCTTAGCAGAATATGGAATCGGTGGGTTTAGGAGGGTAGTATCAGTAGGAGTCGAGATGACAGGCATCTTATCCGCAAGGCTGTAACGGATCGTGCAGCCACGTCTCGATCCCTGAGTCAACAGATGGGGACGTTTGCAAGGCAACAACCACCTGCAGGAACAGTTCGATGACGTCTGCAACAGTATAGACTCTCAGCTCGGAGACAATGGCTGCGGTTACCCTTGACGCTGCATCACAGACAGGAGCGCCTGCGATGGTGTACTCATCGACGAACCTGGGTCCACGAATGGCAAAACGTCATTTTTTCGGATGAATCCAGGTTCTGTTTACAGCATCATGATGGTCGCATCCGTGTTTGGTGACATCGTGGTGAACGCACATTGAAAGCGTCTATTCGTCATCGCCGTACTGACGTATCACCCGGCGTGATGGTATGAGGTGCCATTGGCTACACGTCTCGGTCACCTCTTGTTAGCATTGACGGCACTTTGAACAGTGGACGTTACTTTTCAGATGTGTTACGACCCGTGGGTCTACCCTTCATTCGATCCCTGCGAAACCCTACATTTCAGCAGGATAATGGACAACCGCATGTTGCAGGTCCTGTACGGGCCTTTCTGGATACAGAAAATGTTCGGCTGCTGTCCTGGCCAGCACATTCTCCAGATCTGTCACCAATTGAAAACGTCTGGTCAATGGTGACCGAGCAACTGGTTCGTCACAATACTCCAGTCACTACTCCTGATGAACTGTGGTAGCGTGTTAAAGCGAGACAAAAATCGGTGTACGCTTCCATAAGTACCCCAAAGTCTCCTATAGCGGCGACGAGATACACTACGTGATCAAAACTATCCGGACATACCCAAAAACATACGTATTTCATATTAGGTGCCTTGTGCTGCCACCTACTGCCAGGTACTCCATATCAGCGACCTCAGTAATCATTAGACATTGTGAGAGAGCAGAGTGGGGCCGCTCCGCGGATCTCACGGACTTTCAAATGTGGTCAGGCGATTTGCTGTCACTTGTGTCATACGCCTGTACGGGAGATTTCTACACTCCTAAACATCCCTAGGTTCACTGTTTCCGATGTGATAGTGTAGTGGGAACGTGAGGGGACACGTACAGCACGAAAGCGTACAGGCCGACCTCGTCTGTTGACTGACAGAGACCGCCGACAATTGAAGAGGATCGTAATGTGTAATAGGCAGACATCTATCCAGACCATCACACAGGAATTCCAAACCGCATCAGGATCCACTGCAAGTACTATTACAGTTAGGTGGGAGGTGAGAAAACTCGGCTTTCATGGTCGAGCGGCTGTTCATAAGCCACACATCACGCCGGTAAATGCCAAACGACGCCTCGCTTGGTGTAAGAAGCGTAAACATTGGACGATTGAATAGTGGAAAATTGTTGTGTGGAGTGACGAATCACGGTACACAATGTGGCGATCCGATGGCTGGGTGTGGGTATGGCTAATGCCCGGTGAACGTCATCTGCCGGCGTGTGTAGTGCCAACAGTAAAATTCGGAGGCGGTGAGTTATGGTGTGGTCATGCTTTTCATGGAGGGGCTTGCACCCCTTGTTGTTTTGCGTGGCACTATCTCAGCACAGGCCTACACTGATGCTTTAAGCACCTTGTTGCTTCCCACTGTTGAAGAGAAATTCAGGGATGGCGATTGCATCTTTCAACACTATCGAGCACCTGTTCATAATGCAAGGCCTGTGGCGGAGTGGTTACACAGTCCCTGTAATGGACTGGGCTGCACAGTGTCCTGACCTGAACCGTACAGAACGCCTTTGGTACGTTTTGGAACGCCGACTTCGTGCCAAGCCTCTCCGACCGACATCGATATCTCTCCTCAGTACAGCACTCCGTGAAGAATGGGCTGCCACTCCCCAAGAAACCTTCCAGCACCTGACTGAACGTATGCCTGCGAGAGTGGAAGCTGTCATCAACATGGGCCAACACCACCTGTAAGTCATTTTCAGCCAGGTGTCCTGCTGCTTTTGATCACATAGTGTAGTTACGCGAATTATACGCATTGATGCACAGTCCCCTTCGAATATGGGTTTTCTAAATGGACATATTAGAGTTTCGCGAGAGTAACGTTGTCTTTTTCTTTTCTGCCTACTGTTTCCATTGGCTATTTTCTTTCTCCAAGCAGTGTTTCACAGCTTTTAAACACGTCAGTGTCATTATTAACCCTACATAAGCTGGTGCAAGAATATATTCTTTACTGATGAGGCTAGTTTCGTCGATCTGGACATAATCTAAAGTATCTGGACACCTTTTAGCGGATATTACTGTGGGCTGTGTCCACCGTTCGCCTTTATAATGACTTGAACTCTGCTGGGGACCCTTTAGATGAGGTGTCTGAATGTCTGTGGAGGGGTGGCAGCTCATTCTTCCTCAAGAGCCGAAAACAGAGATGGCAATGGTATTGGACGTTGGGTTTTGGAGCAAAGCTGGCGATGTAACTCATCACAATGAGGTTCTCTTGAATTCTTGTCGGAACTTTGGGCAAGCCGTTCCACTTCAGAAACCATTGCCTCACAGATGGTGCTTTACGACAGAGTCCATTCTCATGTAGTTAGAAACAATTATCGTCATGAAACTGTTTCTGTACAACACAATGCTGTAAAATGCGTTCATATCTTTCCGAACTGTCTTAACCACAATAAGGGAACCACACGCTAACCACAAAAAACAACCCAATACCGGAACACCATTTCCTCCATCTTTCACCGTTGGCACTACACATGATGTCGTGTAATGTTCTTCAAGAATTCGTCAAACTCAAATCCTTCGTCATTGGCCGAGAGACCCCTTACGGGGCAGGTCCGGCCGCATCCGTGCAGGTGTTACTACATTCGACGCCACATTGGGCGACCTGCGCGCCGGATGGGGATGAAATGATGATGAAGACAACACAACAACCAGTCCCTGAGCGGAGAAAATGCCCGACCTAGCCGGGAATCGAACCCAGGCCTCTTAGGACGGCAGTCCGTCACGCTGACCATTCAGCTATTGGGGCAGACATCGACGATAATAATGGAAGCTGAATAAATGAATCAAAATTTGAGCCACAGCCAGGATTTCAACCCAGGTCTATTTGCTTACTAGGCAGGAATGCTGACCATTACACTACCGCAGCACTATGGCTGAAAACTACCTTGAGCAGTTAAACAGAGAACCGACTCGTGGCGATACATATTAGACCTTCTGGTGACAAACAGACCCGAACTATTTGAAATAGTTAACGCAGAACAGGGAATCAGCGATCATAAAGCGGTTACTGCATCGATGATTTCAGCCGTAAATAGAAATATTAAAAAAGGCAGGAAGATTTTTCTGTTTAGCAAAAGTGACAAAAAGCAGATTACAGAGTACCTGACGGCTAAACACAAAAGTTTTGTCTCAAGTACAGATAGTGTTGAGGATCAGTGGACAAAGTTCAAAACCATCGTACAATATGCGTTAGATGAGTATGTGCCAAGCAAGATCGTAAGAGATGGAAAAGGGCCACCGTGGTACAACAACCGAGTTTGCTGCGGAAGCAAAGGGAACTTCACAGCAAACATAAACATAGCCAAAGCCTTGCAGACAAACAAAAATTACGCGAAGCGAAATGTAGTGTGAGGAGGGCTATGCGAGAGGCGTTCAATGAGTTCGAAAGTAAAGTTCTATGTACTGACTTGGCAGAAAATCCTAAGAAACTTTGATCTTATGTCAAAGCGGTAGGTGGATCAAAACAAAATGTCCAGACACTCTGTGACCAAAATGGTACTGAAACAGAGGATGACAGACAAAAGGCCGAAATACTAAATGTCTTTTTCCAAAGCTGTTTCACAGAGGAAGACTGCACTGTAGTTCCTTCGAAACAGAGGATGACAGACTAAAGGCCGAAATACTAAATGTCTTTTTCCAAAGCTGTTTCACAGAGGAAGACTGCACTGTAGTTCCTTCTCTAGATTGTCGCACAGATGACAAAATTGTAGATATCGAAATAGACGACAGAGGGATAGAGAAACAATTAAAATCGCTCAAAAGAGGAAAGGCTGCTGGACTTGATGGGATACCAGTTCCATTTTACACAGAGTACGCTAAGGAACTTGCCCCCCTTCTTGCAGCGGTGTACCGTAGGTCTCTAGAAGAGCGTAGCGTTCCAAAGGATTCGAAAAGGGCACAGGTCATACCCGTTTTCAAGAAGGGACGTCGAACAGATGTGCAGAACTATAGACCTATATCTCTAACATCGATCAGTCGATCAGTTGTAGAATTTTGGGACACGTATTATGTTCGAGTATAATGACTTTTCTGGAGACAAAACATCTACTCTGTAGGAATCAACATGGGTTTCGAAAAAGATGGTCGTGTGAAACCCAGCTCGCGCTATTCGTCCACAAGACTCAGAGGGCCATAGACATGGGTACCTAGGTAGATGCCGTGTTTCTTGACTTCCGCAAGGCGTTCGATACAGTTCCCCACAGTCGTTTAATGAAGAAAGTAAGAGCACATAGACTATCAGACCAATTGTGTGATTGGATTGAAGAGTTCCTAGATAACAGAACGCAGCATGTCATTCTCAATGGAGAGAAGTCTTCCGAAGTAAGAATGATTTCAGGTGTGCCGCAGGGGAGTGTCGTAGGACCGTTGCTATTCACAATATACATAAATGACCTGGTGGATGACATCGGAAGTTCACTGAGTCTTTTTGCGGATGATGCTGTGGTATATCGAGAGGTTGTAACAATGGAAAATTGTACTGAAATGCAGGAGGATCTGCAGCGAATTGACACATGGTGCAGGGAATGGCAATTGAATCTCAATGTAGACAAGTGTAATGTGCTGCGAATACATAGAAATATAGATCCCTTATCATTTAGCTACAAAATAGCAGGTCAGCAACTGGAAGCAGTTAATTCCATAAATTATCTGGGAGTAAGCATTAGGAGTGATTTAAAATGGAATGATCATATAAAGTTGATTGTTGGTAAAGCAGATGCCAGACTGAGATTCATTGGAAGAATCCTAAGGAAATGCAATCCGAAAACAAAGGAAATAGGTTACAGTACGCTTCTTCGCCCTCTGCTTGAATACTGCTCAGCAGTGTGGGATCCGTACCAGATAGGGGTGATAGAAGAGATAGAGAAGATCCAACGGAGAGCAGCGCGCTTCGTTACAGGATCATTTACTAATCGCGAAAGCGTTACGGAGATGATAGATAAACTCCAGTGGGAGACTCAGCAGGAGAGACGCTCAGTAGCTCGGTACGGACTTTTGTTGAAGTTTCGAGAACATACCTTCACCGAAGAGTCAAGCAGTATATTGCTCCCTCCTACGTATGTCTCGAGAAGAGACCATGAGGATAAAACCAGAGAGATTAGAGCCCACACAGAAGCATACCGACAATCCTTCTTTCCACGAACAATACGAGACAGGAATAGAAGGGAGAAATGGTTCAAATGGCTCTGAGCACTATGGGACTTAACATCTGAGGTCATCAGTCCCCTAGAACTTAGAACTACTTAAACCTAACTAACCTAAGGACATCACACACATCCATGCCATAGGTAGGATTCGAACCTGCGACCGCAGCGGTCGCGCGGTTCCAGACTGTAGCGCCTAGAACCGCTCGGCCACTCTGGCCGGCATAGAAGGGAGAACCGATAGAGGTACTCAAGGTACCCTCCGCCACACAACGTCAGGTGGCTTGCGGAGTATGGATGTAGATGTAGATTAAAGTTGCTGCATAGACTTCCCAAGTCCAATGTCCTCCCCAACACAAAATTCAGTTCATATCTTCAGCGTTGGACACATTGGGGAGATCGTGTACCTTAGGTGATCTTATAATTAAATTTTCGCGGAGTATAGATGAAGATGTAGTAGTGTCGCACAGTGTACCTCGAGTAACAAAGAGGGTGAACTTGATACTATTCGATTACAAGGTCAATGGAGATCTTGAGCAGGTAATCTCGTGTATGTAGGGGTAATACTAAATACTAAGAAGCAGTGTATCAATCTTAGGATAGGTGGATGGAAGGCACACTCGTTGGAAAGTTTGTGAGGAAGTGCAGTGCATCTGTAAAGATGGTCACAAGACGGTAGTGCGTCGAATTCATCTACACTCCTGGAAATGGAAAAAAGAACACATTGACACCGGTGTGTCAGACCCACCATACTTGCTCCGGACACTGCGAGAGGGCTGTACAAGCAATGATCACCCGCACGGCACAGCGGACACACCAGGAACCGCGGTGTTGGCCGTCGAATGGCGCTAGCTGCGCAGCATTTGTGCACCGCCGCCGTCAGTGTCAGCCAGTTTGCCGTGGCATACGGAGCTCCATCGCAGTCTTTAACACTGGTAGCGTGCCGCGACAGCGTGGACGTGAACCGTATGTGCAGTTGACGGACTTTGAGCGAGGGCGTATAGTGGGCATGCGGGAGGCCGGGTGGACGTACCGCCGAATTGCTCAACACGTGGGGCGTGAGGTCTCCACAGTACATCGATGTTGTCGCCAGTGGTCGGCGGAAGGTGCACGTGCCCGTCGACCTGGGACCGGACCGCAGCGACGTACGGATGCACGCCAAGACCGTAGGATGCTACGCAGTGCCGTAGGGGACCGCACCGCCACTTCCCAGCAAATTAGGGACTCTGTTGCTCCTGGGGTATCGGCGAGGACCATTCGCAACCGTCTCCATGAAGCTGGGCTACGGTCCCGCACACCGTTAGGCCGTCTTCCGCTCACGCCCCAACATCGTGCAGCCCGCCTCCAGTGGTGTCGCGACAGGCGTGAATGGAGGGACGAATGGAGACGTGTCGTCTTCAGCGATGAGAGTCGCTTCTGCCTTGGTGCCAATGATGGTCGTATGCGTGTTTGGCGCCGTGTAGGTGAGCGCCACAATCAGGACTGCATACGACCGAGGCACACAGGGCCAACACCCGGCATCATGGTGTGGGGAGCGATCTCCTACACCGGCCGTACACCACTGGTGATCGTCGAGGGGACACTGAATAGTGCACGGTACATCCAAACCGTCATCGAACCCATCGTTCTACCATTCCTAGACCGGCAAGGGAACTTGCTGTTCCAACAGGACAATGCACGTCCGCATGTATCCCGTGCCACTCAACGTGCTCTAGAAGGTGTAAGTCAACTACCCTGGCCAGCAAGATCTCCGGATCTGTCCCCCATTGAGCATGTTTGGGACTGGATGAAGCGTCGTCTCACGCGGTCTGCACGTCCAGCACGAACGCTGGTCCAACTGAGGCGCCAGGTGGAAATGGCATGGCAAGCCGTTCCACAGGACTACATCCAGCATCTCTACGATCGTCTCCATGGGAGAATAGCAGCCTGCATTGCTGCGAAAGGTGGATATACACTGTACTAGTGCCGACATTGTGCATGCTCTGTTGCCTGTGTCTATGTGCCTGTGGTTCTGTCAGTGTGATCATGGTGATGTATCTGACCCCAGGAATGTGTCAATAAAGTTTCCCCTTCCTGGGACAATGAATTCACGGTGTTCTTATTTCAATTTCCAGGAGTGTACATTTACACGATTACTCTGCAGCTCACAATTACGTGCCTGGCAGAGGAATTCTAGAGTATTGTACCAGCATTTGGAGTCGTTATCGAGGAGGCATGTCAGTCCATGTCGAACGAATTCTAAGACGTCCTGCTAGCATCATAATAGGACGACATAGGGCCATACAACAGGGTGACATGAATGCACATAGAACTTTTTTTCGTGCAGTTCAATAACTGTCACCCTATAAGTTAATTACTATGCCACCTGGACGCAGGGTTTATCGCAGCTGCACGGATATGTCTGAAAGAACAGACAACACACATTCATATAATTTACAGAGGAGAAACAAACTGCTGGACCTCTACGGCAGTTTTCACAGCAGTGTCAGAGAAGAGATGCTGGAGCTAGGCTTCTCCCGTGGGACGGGTTTAGAGGGGAGAGACTTGCATTAGGATTCACGGCGAGGCTGGTGTCGCAACCCGCCATTGTCCGCCGGCCACAAAGAGCCATGGCGTGGGACTCCGGCCCTCTGCACCTGCTGCTCACTGCGGTCGCAGAGCCATCCTTCCCTGTCGCCACGCCTCATGCTCCCTGCCATACGAGGCGTTCCTTCCTCCTCGCTTCTTCCGATTAATACGAGTAAGAGATGAGAAACACATAATTATAGCCCAACCTCGCTCACATCTCTTGCAGGTTACTAGAGAGTATTATAAACCTACACTTTATTTTGTTCCTGGAAGAAAACGAGCTTCTCTTATAAACCAGCTGGGCTTCAGAAAGAAACACTCTCTACGATCGGACTGTCATCTCACCTTACACACTATACGAACAATCAAGTCAACGGAGACCAGTTACTTAATGCTGGCCCCTGTTTCGACTGTACACAAGGTTGGCTTACTCCTACATGTTGGTCAGAGTCCTGAAGATGGCGTACTGAAACGCCGATACTGGTCACATAAACAAATTACGTTCAAAATATAGACAGCAGAAGGTGTTTTTAATTTTACATTTAAATTTACATTTAAACAAATATATTGAATACATCACCTCCTCTCTGTCTCTCTGTCAAGTTCTTCTTCCTCCCTCTGTCTGTCTACCTCATCCTCCAGTCTATCTCCTCCTCCTGAACCTTTCTGTCCCTTCATCTCCCCCTCCCCCTCTCTTTGTCCATTCCCTCCACTTCCTCTCACTGACCATATCCTCCTCCGCACTTTATCCGTCTCTGCTACCCCTCTTCCTTTTCCACCTCCCCACTAGCCCTCTACAGCTTCTATCTGCCTCACGTATCTCCCCCTCCCTCCTCCCTATGTCCTTTTCCTTGTTCCCCCCACTCTGTCCATCCACTCCTCTATCCATCTCCATCTGTCCCCAGTGATGCTTGTTGGCAATTGTGCTCCTGTGCAGTACACTTCAATAAAGCAAGCCAATACTACTCCCAAAACACGCCTCTCATGTGGTGCAGGATACACACCAGGTTCTTGAAAATAATTTATCTGGCCCTAACATAGAGGCCGCCATTCAGAGCACATCGATAAACCAAGCTAAAACTATTGCTAAGCTAAAACTATTCCAACAGAACACAGCTGTCACGCTGGACAACCTAACTTTTGGGGCTCAGAAAACTGTTTGTTCCCCCTGCCTTGTTGGCTGCCCTAAAAATCTGGTTGATTTGGTTTGTTCCCACACAACATACCTGTTATGCAGGGCAGCCTATACGCCAAGGGATGGAATATATATATAATTAAAGAAACACCTTCACCTACTCTAGAGAATTGGGAGGAAGCACACTAAACATGGGCTACACTAATTCACTCTGGTGACTGTTCTACCTGTCACAGAGAATTGTGACTAATTACTTGCATATAGACCGATAGAGTGTACGTGTATGCAGTCATATCGACATCCATCGCCTCTGGGTGCTTCACTTTTTTGTCTGGCAGTATTTGACGATATCTCCAGAAGCATCCACCGCCATCATCGTGGGTGGTCAGCAGTACATCTTCTGTATCACATAAATTTTATTTTTCAAGCGAAAACAATCGAGATTTTTCACAAGATTTACCAGTATTCCAGAACATTAATAAATATTTTCTAAAGTTCTAGAACATTCTTCAGTGTTCTAGAAAACACTTGGAAACGGCACATATCAAATATTCTCAGCACAAAATCAAACTACATTAGATTTCCAACAAAAACGGTCCTATGCATTTTTCCTCTAGAACTAATTGGTTTCCATGTTGTAGGGGATGAAAAACTGCAGATTAATAAAAAAAAAAAAAACAGTGTTTTAACTGTATAAAATTATTGTTTGTTGTTAAAGCTCACCGAATAACTGCAAATAAGTACTTACTGAATAAACGGAAAGTTACTCCCCTGTACAAACACAAGCTCAGTGAAGTTATTTTCTCTGCTTACATAACAGAACTGTACAGGAAATGCTGGAGAGATGTAGTCTGCCTGTAAACTGAAAAGCGAGCAGCGCTCACGGTGGAGGACTTCGCCTTCCGCAGAAAACACTAAGCCGCCGTACAGGACGACTAAGGATCGGTTGCCCTCTAGCAGTGGAAAATAGTGATTTACGTACATTCTCTCCATATCCTTTCCTCGCGTTAGTACTAATAGCAAGTCATGTCTGTATTCCAAGCCCCCAGGCTTGTCCGCACACTGAGTCTCCAATGATTCATAAGGCGAAGTACGGAGCGGTCGGTATAATTTTGTGTAAGACCACGTCGGTGCTTTTTGTGACGTAGTGTGGTGGAGCGAAGGGAATCACTTGCTCGCTTGTCGGTTTGCAAACCTATGAAGGAGGGAAGTACATGACCACAAACGGCGACCTGCCTTCCCCCACACTTCTAACTTCCACCCCTCTTCCATTCTGTTACACCCCCAGAACACAATGCATCCCTTAATACTGTTGTACTGCACTCATGTGCGGTACAAACATTTAACATTTGTTCTTAACACATTTCATTTAACAGTGAACAGTAATTGCCTACTATGGTTAATAGCCTGCGATTTTCCCATCCCCTGCTTCCAAGACAAAAAAATGAACAGGACGTTTCTGTAGGGAATTTAATGTAGTTTAATCTTGTGCTGGG
This sequence comes from Schistocerca cancellata, assembly GCF_023864275.1. Taxonomy (NCBI): domain Eukaryota; kingdom Metazoa; phylum Arthropoda; class Insecta; order Orthoptera; family Acrididae; genus Schistocerca; species Schistocerca cancellata. The sequence goes on from NC_064634.1 coordinate 189,660,976, forward strand.
AAACATTTGCGAAAGAAGACGTGGTTTTCGAAATATGCAAGAAAAACGTAAAAAAGAAGAAAAACGTAAAAAAGTGAGCTTTAAACGCCTCCTCCCAACCCCCACGCTCACATCCCACCGGTCGGGGTTTTTAGTATGGTGTTCATGGCATATTTTCTGTGCAAAAATTTGAGAGTACACGAATTTTTTCCACTAATTTTCGGTCGTTGACTGAACTATATAGAGGAAGCTATGTTAATCGTGAATTTCTTACGGAAGAGATCACTTACAAAACAAGTACCACATACGTAAATACTGCCCGAATATGAGGGTTCCGACGAGGACATACGAACAGAAGACACGGGGCATGTACAAAGAACGGCGCCAATTACCTTCGACTTGTCTACCTAGTTGGGTAGTGTAATTGAAATGCTGATAAACCGCAACTGAGCAACAGTCGAAGTAAGAAGCCCGATGTCTCAGAAACATAAGCAGAGAAAATTTGAAGAAATGTCTTTGGTACGAAATCTAGGAACCTTTTTCAATCCTTTACCTATAGCTCCCTTAGGTCCAGTGAAGTCAAAGTTATACTAATAACATGGCACTCATTCCACCCACAGCTCACAGATGAATGAAATGGGAAGAATCACCCTAATGTTCTAAAATAAACCGCTGGTCATTAATACTGAAACACTATGAATGTGGCATACGACAAACTTCAAACTGAAGGATACTACACGCTTGGATATGCTAATGATTAGCATTTCAGCGCAAGCATACGAAGTATCTAAGTTACTATTATGTGGCTTGATGGCATGTTCGAAAGAACAGACACCACACATGTAATAGTATTCTATGCTTTGACGGCATTTCACGATATCTTCATTGTGGATGCTACGAGCAATGATGGTGGACACGGGGGCACCAGTGATGTAGTGTGCTACGAGGTTGGAATTTGGGTTGGACGAGAAGCGTGCTCAGATAGACGAGCGCTCGCGTAATGTGGGAAATCGAAGTTCGAGTCCTGGTCTCACACATAATTTCATTTGTTAGTACTGAATTATTTCAATGCCCCCATGCGGCTGACGTCAATATTTATCTTTCGTCAAGTAGCTAGCAGTAACGCTATTTTCATTCTCTATATAAGGACTTTTCATTCAGGAATCATATTTTAATGTTGTTTGTTTGTGATAAGATTGTGTTATGCGCAGTGTAAGAAGGAAAAGTGTTCACTATAGCAGAAGTCGGAATTCGTCAGCAGCAGGATCGTGGGCTATCGGGACTGCAGCGTGTCGCTGTGCGATATTGCTGCTCGACTAGGTCGATATCTTGCGACAGTCATGCGAACATGGAGTAGATGAGTTCTGGAGGGCCATAGTAAACGACATCCAGAATCTCAATGACACACGACTAGCGCCCGAGAGGATACATACTATTCGCTCGGCAGTGCCGGGTCGTACAGCGATATCACTCACCTTGAGTCAGGAAGTGGGCTTGTTTGCAGCAAGACAATAGTGTACAAAAAGAGTGCGATGGCATCTGACAACCACGGACAGTCAGCATGAGGACCGTTCTTGCGGCTTTCCTTGACGCGGCAGCAGAGACAGGCCTGCTGTCAGTGTGTCAAACGACAACACAGGACGCAGAATGGGCACCATGTTGTCTTTTCAGATGACTCCCTGCTCTGCGTCGAGATTCACGACGGACGTATCTGCTTCTCCTGATACTCCTTTTACTAAGTTAATTGGACAACCGATCGCTCCACAGATGGAATGACGCAAGGTAGTAAAAGTTATCTGTGACTCTTCAAATGTAACCAAATCCCTGTTGAAACAAATGACTCTAGCTTCGGTAACGAGGGATCTGGTTGTAAGATAGCTATAATTTCGCACCTTACAAGCACTCATCCACATACTTTGCCGTGATCTACAACCACATTAGGTACTATTTGATAGGTAGTAAATCGTATATATGAATATTTAAAGGAGACTGACATTGTGACATAATACGTGTAAATAATTGTTAACCTTATTGCATGAAATGTGACGGAGCGTTTTTATTACCATACTAGTAGAGATTGGAACGACAGTGGAAATGAAACGGCAGACGGAACTCAAACCCTGCGTGGAAAGCCCAAACAGGTGTGTTGGTCCTGCTTAAACACAGGAAATAGCAAGACAGACGTCGTAGCACCTAAGCGCTGGAGCACAATAGAGTCGCAACCGGGCTTGCTTTGTAGCCGAACTGGAAGGATTATACTTCGAAAACTACGAAAATCTTGGACGCAGGTGAGAGGAACGAAGAAGCGGCACCTCAGAAACCATGCAGGCTGGGTTATTTCCAAGGAATTTTACTCAGAAGCGTACCATTGTACGAGTATAGGTTTTTCCTCGCAAACTTTCCGCGCTGGACGACAACAGACTAAAATATGGCTGGTCGGCGTTAGGAAGAACCTGTAGAGAGGGAAAATATTCCGTGGTTTCGGAAATATGATTCGTTTTCGGAATTACAAAGGTGGGGAGCCAAGCCTTGCTGGGAAGCCAGCGCTGGAGAGACGTGGTCTTCCGTTTTGAGCTCCCGTGTGTAACGGTCGCTCAGTATCAGCTTCTTGTTGGTACGGACGGACTTGCTGTCTTTGCTCTCACGAGATCTTATACTTAGAACGGTTAGGCACTGTACTGTTGTGAACTTATACGATTCTGGACTTCGCCTCTGGATTGAAAGTCGTTGTTGAGTACGCAGCGGTCAGTGATTGAGAGCACTTCTTCTGCCTATACTTACGTTGAGGCGTTATCTGAACTCCGTCCTTGTGGCTGGGAGTTTGCTTTTCTCGTCTGTAGAACAGAGAGGAGAAGACAGTATTAGAATATAGTAGTCAGAGGACTGCCTTCAACCATCCTACTCTTTGAAAGAGTTAATTTTGTGGCTGGAGTTCTTCCATCGTCGCAGATGTGTACGAAAACCATCACTCCGACGCACCGGACGCAGTACATATGGTGATATTGCTAATTGTTTTGGCTTATTAGGACTATAACGCTAAACAGCTGTGATCATGTAGGATTTATTTACACTGACGGTGTACTCCATTGTAGATCATCTTTAAAAGTAGTGTCTTCTAGTGTTTGGTACGTAGATGATGTCAGTCATTTCGCGTTATTGATATTAAACCGCGCACTCAAAATAAGGGGCAGAGTTGGGCAACTGATTTGTAATTTTACTTAGGAAAAGTAAACTTCGTAATATAAAGGTTTTTTTTAAAAATCTACAATAAATATATAAGCAGGAACAACGTTTATCATTTAGTACGATTAGTTGCCCTCATCATTCATTTATGTTTAGATAATTTATAGAATTAAGAGATCCTAAAATCTGGTTCAGAGGGTAGTCAGATATGGCTAAATCTTCATTTTAGCGTTTATTATTTTCCGTTGCGCACATTCATTTTACACCCGCCTGGAATAGCATCTTGGATGATCTCCCTCACTCCCTCTCTCATCTGTCTTAGCTTCCATGTAGGTGCACGGTTCGCTAGAGTACGGTAATTTTAATGTGTGCGTATTTCCGACAATGTATCAGTTAATCTATCAAATTATCTTATTTAAAATAAGCCTTTGTATCTGCGTTGTAATAACACGTATTTATCTGTTTCAGCATCAGTTTGAGACGAAGCAACGTAGAAGTCTTGATTAGGTGATGTTTTGGCCGGCCGCTGTTGTAACAGGCCGGCCAGAGTGGCCGAGCGGTTCTAGGCGCTTCAGTCTGGAACCGCGCGACCGCTACGGTCGCATGTTCGTATTCTGCCTCGGGCATGGATGTGTGTGATGTCCTTAGGTTAGTTAGGTTTAAGTAGTTCTAAGTTCTAGGGGACTGATGACCTCAGCTATTAAGTCCCATAGTGCTCAGAGACATTTGTTGTAGCAGTCTATGTGCAAATTTGCATGATCAGTCATATAACCTGTCTTTGTTATCTTTTCATGATTTACGAAGTCCGATTACAATTTTTCGTACGCATTTTTACACACGCTGGTATTGGCAATTCTGACCTTCATTAACGATATGCAGTCTAGCATCACCCTATTGATACCGGACCACAAAAACGAGATACGTCGATTTTTTAAACACAGTAATTTATTAATTCGATTTTCTTTATCAGAACATCTCGTCTTCTTTGTAATATTGCTGCTCCCAACAATTCCTTTAGTAAAAAATTTTTAATGATTAACTCTGACCAGGAGAAGAAATAATATAGTGTGGACGACCGGAGGATAACGAACGTAGGCAGATTACATTCTTTATCGTCATATGAGCCCAGCACCTGGCGCGGTGGCGTAGGATTCCACAGAGTACACAACTCGATCACCTCTGGTTCATGTAGCCGGTAATTCGGTCAGTAGGGGTTCCATTTCTAGCACGTCAAACCCGGTGGCTCAGTATCTGTGATCGAAGCACGGTTTCAACTTGATGTTCAGCTAGGTTAGAGCCATTTTTGATACCAGTGGCGACGGCTCTTTGTACTAAAACTCTCGTCCTGTACACCCTTGAATCACCTACACATTTAATCATTTATTCTTCCTCGTGTACTGGATACGTACAGTAAATAAAATTTCGTTATTTGCAATACTTCATAGAGTTGCAATTTTAAAGGCAACCTGTTTAAAAAGGCACTCTGCTCAGTCCTTCATTATAATTTATAGAGTAAATATATAGAAAAAGCCTAACATCTCTTCGGCAAAAAGATGACTAGGCATATATGGGCAAAGCAACGGAAAAACTTACAAAGTAATAGAACGAAAGGAGAAGGAAGGGATTTAAGAATTAACATCACGCCGACGACGATTTGATTAGGGACGCAGTGTAAACTCAAACTGCGGTTGGATAGCGAGTGAAACTGATCGCGCTTTTTGAAAGAAACCATTTTCGGCAACCACGTCGAGCGAAATCTGAGTGGCTGGTCGGGGATTTGAACCGCCATTCTTCCGAATACGAGTCCATTGTCTCACCACTGCGCCACCTCCCTCGGCATCATAGAAGGAACCACCCCGGCATTCACCTGAAGTGGAACGGGATATTCACGAAAGTTCAAAATCAGTATAGCTGAACCTCGAATACAACTCCACAGCCGTAACCATTACGTCATCTCGCTCTGCTTATACGAGTCTACCCTGTGGAACACTGCAGTGTACTGCTTGTGATTCATGATACCGATGATGGTACACATCTAAGCAAAATGCTAATTGTTTATAACTTGTGCAACAGCTGCTGTAGAAGACTTCGGCCAAGCATATCCTACTCACAGACTCAGTAGCTTTTTCCATAATTTGCACGCCCTGTAAGAGACTAGCACGCTTCCAAGTACTCTGGTGCCACCTATTAGACGACAACTATTGTGAAGGAGGAAGAGAATATTCGCGTCGAGATGTATCGTAGTCCTACTATCAGCACGCGTCTTAGCGTTCCTCAACACGTATGTGGTTACTGCCTACTTCATTTTCCTCCTGGGAAAACCAGGCATGTAGGTAACAAAAGCAACCGCTCACTGTTTAGTCAATGGGTTCTAGGTAATCATTACTTGCTTCTCGCAACATTTTTCGGTTGGGAAGATGCATATTAATAGTAACATCAGACTTTTTACAGATGACGCAGCTACCTATAACGAAGTACTTTCGGAAAAATGGGATACAGATATTCAGTCAGCTCTTGATAAAATTTCGAAGTGGGGCAAAGATTGGCAACTTCTTTTAAAAGTTCCGAAAGGGACTATTTGTCCATCTATAATAATTTTGGCTCTCATGGGTCCAATACCTGAAGTGGCTCTACTTTTGTTTTGTATATCCGTATTTTCATTCCGAATTTAACGTCAAATGACGCAACAACTGTACTGAAATTTGAAACATTTCGTCAGATTCTCCTATCATGAGATGATCATCAGCAAAAAGAAGAGTCATGAAACTAAAATTATCACTTCTTTATGTGCTGTTTAATATAATCAACGATTTACGAATGATATCTACAGCAGAAGACAAATGAGTAGCTTTGAGATATGAAATAATGAATGCAGCAGGGGCTCAAAATGGAAAAAATAGAAAACCTAGTAAAATTCTTGGATATCATAGAAGATACCGAATTTAATTGATAAGAGGAGAAAGTATAAAAAGGCTGCAAATTAAACAGCTGAAAGTGGATGCAAATATCTATAAAATGAGAGTGACAGGAAGTCCAAAATAGCAAAGCAAGAATGGCTAGAGGACAAATGTAAGGATGTACAGTAGAATTATATATCAGGAGGGGAAAGATAGATACCATACATAGGAAAATTAAAGAGGAGTCTGGAGAAAAGAAAAGCATCTGTATGAATATCAAGATCTCAGATGGAAAACCAGTACTAAGCAAAGAGGGAAAACCTGGAAAATGGAAGGAGTTATAGAAAGGCTACTCAAGGGAAATGAATCTGAAGGTAACATTACGGAAATTGAAGAGAAAGTGGATGAAGATGAGATGGGAGGTATGATACTGCGAGAAGAATTTGATAGAGCATGGAAAGACATAAGTCAAATCAAGGCCCCTGGAGTACACGACATTTTGTAGAATTAACGATATCCTTGGGAGTGACAACCGTGACAAAACTAGTCCACCTGGTGTAGTTGTATGAGAAAGACCAAATACGCTGGGAGTTCAAGAAGAATGTAAGAATTCCAATTCAAAAGGAAGCAGTTGCTGACACGTGTGTATATTACCGAACTATCGGTTTAATAAGTCATGGTTAGGAGATACTGAAACGAATTCTGTTCAGAAGAATAAAAAAACTGGTAGAAGCCAACCTCGGGGAAGATGAGCTGAACAATCGAAGCAATATAATAAGCCAACGTTTATAGTATTTGCAGACTTAGAGAAAGCTTTCGACTGGATAAGCTCTTCGAAATTCTGAAAGTAGCAGCGGTAAAATACAGGGAGCTAAAGGATTACAATTTGTAAAGAAACCAGACTGCAGTTATAAAGAGGGTCAAGAAAGGGTAGCAATGGTTAAGAAGGGAGTGAGACAGATTTGTAGCCTATTCCCGGTTATTCAGTCTGTACACTAGGCAAGCAGTAAAGAAAACCATAGAAAAATTTCGAGGACGAATTAAATGCAGGGAGAAGAAATAGAAACTTCGAGGTTTGCGGATGATATTGTAATTCTGTCAGAGAGAGCAAAGGACTTTCAAAAGCACTTGAATGGGGCGGACTGTATCTTGAAGGGAGGGTGTAAGATGAACGTCAAGAAAAAGCAAAACAAGGATAATGGATTGTACTTGAATTAAATCAGGTGATGCTGAGGGAACTAGATTAGGAAACGAGACACTAAAAATAGTAGATGAGCTTTTCTCCTTGGGCAGTAAAATAACCTATGGTGATCGAAGTAGAACGAATATACGCTGAAGCGCCAAAGGAACTGGTATAGGCATATGTATTCCAATACAGAGATACGTAAACAGGCAGAATAAGGCGCTGCGGTCGCCACCATCTATATAAGACAACAAGTGTGTGTTACCGGCGCACGAGCGATGGGACACAGTATCTCCGAGGTAGCGATGAAGTGCGGATTTTCCCGTACGACTATATCACGAGTGTACTGTGAGTATCAGGAATCCGGTAAAATATCAAATCTCCGACATCGCTGCGGCCGGAAAAACATCCTACAAGAACAGGACCAACGACGACTGAAGACAATCGTTCAACGTGACAGAAGTGCAACCCTTCCGCAAATTGCTGCAGATTTCAGTGATGGGCCATCAACAAGTGTCAGCTTGCGAGCCATTCAACGAAACATCAACGATATCGGGTTTTGGAGCTAAAGGCCCACTTGTATGGCCTTGATGACAGCACGACACAAAGCTTTACGCCTCGACTGAGCCCGTCATCATCGACATTGGACCGATGAAGACTGGAAATATGTTACGTGGTCGGACGAGTCTCGTTTCAAATTGCGTCGAGCGGATGGACGTGTACGGGTAGGGCGATAACTTCACGAATCCATGGTCCTTGCATGTCAACAGGGGACTGTTCTAGCTGGTGAGGGCTCTGTAATGATGTGGGGCGTGTGCGGTTGGAGTGACTCTGAGAGGTGACACGTACATAAGCATTCTGTCTGATCACCTACATCCACTCATGTCTATTGTGCATTTCGACGGAGTTGGGCATTTCTAGCAGGACAATGAGACACCCCACACGTCCAGGAATGCTACAGAGTGGCTCCAGGACCACTCTTCTGAATTTTAACACTTCCGCTTCCCACCAAACTACCCAGACATGAACATTATTGAGCGTATCTGCGATGCCTTGCAACGTGCTGTTGAGAAGAGATCTCCATCCTCTCGTACTCTTACGGATTTACCGACCTGCAGGATTCATAGTGTCAGTTCCCTCCAGCACTGCTTCAGACGTTAGTCGAGTCCATCCATGCCACGTCGTGCTGCGGTACTTCTGCGTGCTCGCGGGGTCCCTACACGATATTAGGCAGATGTACCAGTTTCTTTGGCTCTTCAGTGTAAAACGGAGAACGGCTTGCCAAGAAAAGCGTTTCTGAAGAAGAGAAATTTTCTTAGTATCGAAGAGAGATTGAAAAATGGGTAAGTCTTTTCTGAAAGTAATTGTTTGGAGTGTAGCCTTGTGTGGAAGTGGACAACGCGGGCGATAAACAGTTCAGACAAGAAGAAAATGGAAGCATGTAAACATGAAATGTAGGAAGGGGAAGGAAAACGAAAGGGTGAGTGCGAATTCGTGACTTCCAGAGGCACAGGGCATTGTGGTAATGCAATGGCTATGCCGGACCGGAGCTCGAGGCAGGATTTACCAATTCTCATGAGTGGTTGCCTAACTGCTTCGACCATCTGACACGATCTCTGATCGACTCAGCCTTTCAGCATGCAATGCAGCGTTCCTCGTCCATTAAACACACTACTCGAAAATCCTGATTCCCGTAATATTTCGGACGATAATTGTGCATTCGTACTGAAAGAAACGTCGAGGAGCTGTCCACCTCTTTTGTCAGAAATGTAAATATCTCAATGGTGTCTGTTCTGTCGGGTTCTGAAAATTGGATGGATATATTAGGTAACTAATGAGGAGGTACTGAATGGAACTGGAGAGAAAAGAAATTTGTGGCACGACTTGTCTACAAGAAGGGATCGTTTGACTGAGATGTCAAGGTTGGGTTGTTTTGGGGGAGGAGGCCAAACAGCGAGGTCATCGGTCTCATCGGATTGGGGAAGGAAGGGGAAGGAAGACGGCCGTCCCTTTTCAAAGGAACCATCCCGGAATTTACCTGGAGTGATTTACGGAAATCACGGAAAACCTAAATCAGGATGGCCGGCGCGGGATTGATCCGTCGTCCATCCGAATACGAGACGTCAAGGAATCAGCAGTTTTGCATTAGGAGGAAGTGTATGCGCGAGTGGGGGGGGGGGGGGGGGGCGTTGAAATTGTAAATAAAGTTCTAGAGGGAGACCGAGAGATGAGTACAGTAAACGGGTTCAAAAAAAATGGTTCAAATGGGTCTGAGCACTATGGGACTTAACATCTATGGTCATCAGTCCCCTAGAACTTAGAACTACTTAAACCTAACTAACCTAAGGACATCACACACATCCATGCCCGAGGCAGGATTCGAACCTGCGACCGTAGCAGTCTCGCGGTTCCGGACTACAGCGCCTAGAACCGCATGGCCACCGCGGCCGGCGAAACGGGTTCAGAAGGATGTGGGTTGCAGTAGTTATTCGAAGATTAAGAAGCTTGCACGCTATTAGAGTACCAGTCTTCGGAATGAAGACCACAAAAAGAACAACAGCAATGTCAGTATAGACTCTGGAAAGGATGGAGGCAGTAGACAGCCTTGTCTAATACTTCAATTAATTTCGGCAGATTCTTTCCCATTCCTTACAGCACAGATCCCTACTTTATTATTTTTGCATAATGAATGAATTGCCTCAATTAGATACGAACGTCTTTCCATAATCAATAAAAAGATAATAATTGATAATACAGTACTGGCCATTAAAATTGCTACACCAAGAGAAATGCAGATGATAAACGGGTATTCATTGGACAAATATATGATACTAGAACTGACATGTGATCACATTTTCACGCGATTTGGGTGCATAGATCCTGAGAAATCAGTACCCAGAACAACCACCTCTGGCCGTAATAACTGCCTTGATACGCCTGGGCATTGAGTCAAACAGAGATTGGATGGCGTGTACAGGTACAGCTGCCCATGCAGATTCAGCACGATTCCACAGTTCATCAAGAGTAGTGACTGGCGTATTGTGACGAGCCAGTTGCTCGGCCACCATTGACCAGACGTTTTCAATTGGTGAGAGATCTGGAGAATGTACTGGCCAGGGAATCAGTCGAACATTTTCTGTATTCAGAAAGGCCAGTACAGGTCCTGCAACATGCGGTCGTTCGTTATCCTGCTGAAATGTAGGGTTTCGCAGAGATCGAATGAAGGGTAGACCCACGGGTCGTAACACATCTGAAATGTAACGTCCACTGTTCAAAGTGCCGTCAATGCGAACAAGAAGTGACCGAGACGTGTAGCCAATGGCACCTCATACCATCACGCCGGGTGATACGCCAGTATGGCGATGACGAATACACGCTTCCAATGTGCGTTCACCGCGATGTCGCCAAACACGGATGCGACCATCATGATGCTGTAAACAGAACCTGGATTCATCCGAAAAAATGACGTTTTGCCATTCGCGCACCCAGGTTCGTCGTTGAGTACACCATCGCAGGCGCTCCTGTCTGTGATGCAGCGTCAAGGGTAACCCCAGCCATGGTCTCCGAGCTGAGAGTCTATGCTGCTGCAGACGTCGTCGAACTGTTCGTGCAGATGGTTGTTGTGTTGCAAACGTGCCCATCTGTTGACTCAGGGATCGAGACGTGGCTGCACGATCCGTTACAGCCTTGCGGATAAGATGGCTGTCATCTCGTCTGCGATACGAGGCCGTTGGGATCCAACACGGCGTTCCGTATTACCCTCCTGATCCCACCGATTCCATATTCCGCTAACAGTCATTGGATCTCGACCAACGCGAGTAGCAATGTCGCGATACGATAAACCGCAATCGCGATAGGCTACAATCCGACCTTTATCAAAGTCGGAAACGTGGTGGTACTCATTTCTCCTCCTTACACGAGGCATCACAACAACGTTTCACCAGGCAACGCCAGTCAACTGCTATTTGTGCATGAGAAATTGGTTGGAAACTTTCGTCATGTCAGCACGTTGTAGGTGTCGCCACCGGCGCCAACCTTGTGTGAATGCTCTGAAAAGCTAATGATTTGCGTATCACAGCATCTTTTTCCTGTCGGTTAAATTTCGCGTCTGTAGCACGTCATCTTCTTTGTGTAGCAATTTTAATGGCCAGTAGTGTAAGTAAAGTGCTCGAGGGAGACCGAGAAATGAGTACAGTAAACAGGTTCAGAAGGATGCGGGTTGTAGTAGTTATTCGAAGATTAAGAATCTTGCACGCTATTAAAGTACCAGTCTTCGGAATGAAGACCACAACAAGAAAAACAACATTGTCAGCATAGACTCTGGAAATGATGGAGGTAGCAGACAGCCTTGTCTAATACTTTAATTAATTTCTGCAGATTCTGTCCCATCCCTTGCAGCACAGGTCCCTATTTTATTATTTTTGTATAATGAATGAATTGCCGCAGTTAGATACAAACGTCTTTCCATAACGGATAAAAGATAATAACTGATAATATAAATTCTCTTCTTTTCTCAGTTGGTAGGTGTTTAGTTGACTGGACAACCTTTAAATTTGTGTAATTTATATAAGTCGTACAACTTTGCTTCTGCTGTTTTTCCCCCAACAATTGAGGCTTTAATGAAACAAATTGGTTAGACATGTATCATTCAAAGTATTTTCCATCGCTGGCCACTACTTTCTTCCATCTTTCGGGCAGTGTGCGAATCCCGCGCAGAATAAATTGTCCATCATTTGAAGCGATCATGAGATCGGAAATGTTGGTCAACCAGGACATAGGCCATTGATCTAATAAGGTGATAGTCAGAGGGAGCAATGTCTGGAGTATACGGTGGTTCGGGTAGGACTTTCCATTTTAACGTTTCCAAGTACGTTTTGACCTCTTTTGCAACGTGGGATCGAGCGTTGTCGTGCTACAAAATCATTGTATAGTGCCTCTCGCTGTATTGCGGCCGTTTGTCTTTTAATGCTCTGCTCAGACGCATTCATTGCGTTCCATAACGAGCACCTGTGATAGTTTCACTTGGTTTTAACACCTCATAGTACACGAAGCCGAGCTGGTCCCACCAGATGCAGAGCATGATCTTGAAGCCGTGAATATCGGTTTGGCCGTCGACGTGGAAGCATGGCCGGGATATCCCCACGAGTTTTTGCGTTTAGGGTTATCGTAATGAACCCATTTTTCGTCACAATGCGATGCAGAAATCCCTTCCGTTTTTGCCTCTGAAGCAACTGTTCAGAGACACAAAATTAGTTCAAATGGCTCTGAGCACTATGGGACTTAACATCTATGGTCATCAGTCCCCTAGAACTTAGAACTACTTAAACCTAACTAAGCTAAGGACATCACACACATCCATGCCCGAGGCAGGATTCGAACCTGCGACCGTAACGGTCGCGCGGTTCCAGACTGGAGCGCCTAGAACCGCTCGGTCACTCCGGCCGGCGTTCACAGACACACAAACGCCGTTCAACGTCTCTTCGTTTCAGCTCACGCGGGACCCAAGTTCCTTCTTTCTGAATCATGCCCACAGCCTTGAGAAGTTTCGAAATGGCTTGCTGTGTCACTCCCACTAAATGCGCCAGTTCTTCTTGAGTTTGACGCGAGTGTTCACTACGCAATGTCTCCAATTCTGCATCTTCGAAAACATTCTCTCTTCCACCACTATGCCGGTCTACGACGTTAAAATCACCGTCCTTGAAACGTTGAAACCAGTCACTACACGTTCTTTCACTAATAGCGTCCTTACCATACGTACTTGAGAACATTCGATGAGACTCAGCCGCTGTTTTCTCATATTGAAACAAAACAGTAACACCTCCCGCAAATTAAGAGAATAAGGCTCGTAAACTGAAATTTTCAATCAAGAACAACTTTATGATGCAGACAAAAATCGACTAATGTTTGAATGAGGTTATGTTGACCGAGGTCCAAGCTTACTGCGTGACGTCTGCGATCTGTTTCTTTCGACCGCTACTTACCGTTGTCGCCACCTATAGCAAACGGCGGAAGCAAAGTTGCACACCTTGTATGTAACCAGTTTTCGGACTGAAGACCACAACAACGCCGAGCGAGGTGGCGCAGTGGTTAGACACTGGACTCGCATTCGGAAGGACGACGGTTCAATCCCGCGTCCGGCCATCCTGATTTAGGTTTTCCGTGATTTCCCTAAATCACTCCAGGCAAATGCCGGGATGGTTCCTCTGACAGGTCACGGCCGACTTCCTTCCCCATCCTTCCCTAGTGCGATGAGACCGATGACCACGCTGTCTGGTCTCCTTCCCCAAACCAACCAACCAACCAACCAACCACAACAACAACAACTACGTGTTCAAGTTCTGCAGATGACGTGTAAGGTGGACGGGCGGTGCATTGACCTCTGTCCCCGTTCCTCCCCCGCAGAGTGAAGGGGCCGGAGCGGCTGATGTAACGGCAGCACGCACCGGACGTCCGAGGCGACGTGAGCGGTCTTCCGTGTAGGCCGGGGCGCCGGGAGGAAGCGGGCGGCGTGCTCGCCGCTTAGCACGCCCCTCTTCCGGCACACTCCGGCGTCTGCCGTCTGCCGCCTGCGGTGAAACCTGCCGGCCGCCGGAATGCGGACGGCCAGCTGTGCAGCGGCGACACGGCGGCCAGACGCCGGCCCAGTTCTGCTGGCCGATTCGCACTGCGCTCGGCGGGGCGGAAAGCGACGGCCGTGAGCTGACACTACACGGAACGTCAGCACAGCGGCGCTTAGCTCACAAGGGAACCTCCCCATAGCACCCCCCTCAGATTTAGTTATATAAGTTGGTGCAGTGGATAGGCCTTGAAAAACTGAACATAGATCAATCGAGAAAACAGGAAGAAGTTGTGTGGAACTATGAAGAAAATTAATAAAATGTACGACACTACAATACAGTAATCAAGACCGAAGCACTATATGCCAGCGAAACACTCACACTCCATAGAAAAGGCGACCTGGAAGGCATCCTGAAAGAGGAACGCAAAATTATCAGAAAGATTCTTGGCCCAAAAAGAACTGAAGATGGATACAGGTTACAGTCTCGGAAAACTACAGAAAAATTATCTAACCTCGCCGCAGACATCCGGAAAAGAAGACTAAAATTTTACGGTCATATCCACAGACTCCCAACACCCAGACTCTCCCACAAAATTTTAATATACATTGAAAAATTGAAAACCATACCCTGGATAAAAGAAACCAAAACAGATCTAGCAAATGCACAAATAAATTCTTCAGAAGTTATAAACAGAAATGTATACAGGCAAAAAATCAATAGTTGGAAAGTACAACCCGAGAATGAAGTTTGCAAGAGACAGGGGACAAAATGGACAGAGGAAAGAAAGAGAATTCATGGGGAAAGAATGAGAGAAGTTTGTAGAATTAAAAAATTGAATCGGAAAAGCTTTGCGTGATCCGTATGGGTCCAATCGCACATAATAATAATAATAATGTACAAACTGAGTAGTCCATGTGAAGATAGGCAACATCAAGGAGAATAGAAGCCTAGGTGCGCCGTGGGACTGTGGTTAGCGAGCGCGGCTAGAGAACGAGAGGTCTTATGTTCAAGTCTATCCTCGAGTGAAAATTTTAATTTTTTATTTTCAGTTTATGTGACAAACTCTTATGTTTTCATCACTTTTTTGCGAGTGATTATCACATCCACAAGAAAACCTAAATGTGGCAAGGTAGAAGAATCTTTTTACCCACGTACAAGTTAGGTGGGTCGACAACATATTCCTGTGATGTGACGCACATGCCGTCACCAGTGTCGTATAGAATATATCAGACGTGTTTTCCTGTGGAGGAATCGGTTGACCTATGACCTTGCGATCAAATGTTTTCGGTTCCCATTGGAGAGGCACGTCCTTTCGTCTACTAATCGCACGGTTTTGCGGTGCGGTCGGTCGCAAAACACAGACACTAAACTTATTACAGTGAACAGAGATGTCAATGAACGAATGGACAGATCATAACCTGGCGAAAAAAAGAAAGTAAACTTTTCACTCGAGCGAAGACCTGAATCAAGGACCTCTCATTCCGCAGCTGCTCACGCTAACCACGGGACGACGGCACTCCTGAGCTCACATTGTCCTCGGTGTTGCCTATCTTGTGCATGCACTACTCAGTTTGTATGTTTTACTAATTTTTTTCATAGTTCCACACAACTTCTTCCTGTTTTCTCGATTGATCTGTGTTCAGTTTTTCAAGGCCTATCCACTGTGCCAACTTATAACTAAATCTGACGGGGGTGCGATGGGGAGGTTCCCTTGTCAGAACTGAACGATGGATGATCTGCAGGCTGTTAACCGAGGTCCGAGAGAACGGAATAGATTCTCAGATACAGGGTGTGGACAAAAATACGGAAACGCAAAATATTACGACGACTTATACGTTATAGCAAACCGGTTTGCACCCGAAGCAGCTTCCAGTCTGCTCGGAATGTATAAATACTGGTTCTGTACACTTGTCAGGGGAATCTAAAACGCTGTACGGACACATTAATAACACAACTGCCAATGTTCGACACGAAAATGCAGTAACCACTCACAGACGGCAGCTGGTGTGCTCATTGACACAGCGAAGCTGGTTAAAAATCTTGGCATAACATTGTAAACCCATATGAAATGGAACGAGCATTTAAGGTCGTTATTAGGTTCAAATGGTTCAAATGGCTCTGAGCACTATGGGACTTAACATCTGAGGTCATCAGTTCCCTAGAACTTTACTTAAACCTAACTAACCTAAGGACATCACACACATCCATGCCCGCGGCAGGATTCGAACCTGCGATCGTAGTAGCCTCGCGGTTCCGGACTGAAGCGCCTAGAACCGCTCGGCCACCGCGGCCGGCTCGGTATTAGGGAAGGTCAGTGGTCGACTTCAGTTAATTGGGACAATGTTGAGGAAGTGTAGTTCACCTATAAAGGAAACCGCTTGTAATTAGCGCGACCCATTCTTGAGTACTGCTCAGGTGTTTGGGATCTCCGCGAGGACCGTTTAAAGGCAGATGCCGAAGCAATTTAGAGGGATGTTGCTAGACTTGTTAGCAGTAGGCTCGACGACAAGTGATTATTACAGAGAGGCTAAATTCTTTTTGCGAAACAGTGTCGAGAATATATAAGTAATAGGGAGGTGGGGCAATTAATTACTCCCACCCTCCCCCACGAACCCACCACTCCCATCCCCATATGATATCATGTGTTTTCCTCAGCCGGCTTATGGATTCTCACCCCCTCCCCTTCCACACCCCTCCCCTTCCACACCCCTCCCCATCCACACCCGTACCCTCTCCATCCTTACTCTATTGCAGAGAATTTCGAATTTTGGCGGGGATCTCGAATTTTGGCGGGAGTTTCATTATCCCTTGACTGTGCTGACATCGCCCCCCGCCCCCACTCACATGGGAATTGAATGGAAATTAAAAATGGTGATGCCCTTTCCTGAACTTGAAGCCCAGTGCTTCTGGCAAGAAAGCCCAAGTGAGCCCTCCCAACACATGGAAACTGTCCAGATGCAGGTTAGTGTATTTATTTCGGTTGGGATACTGAAGTAAAGATCGGTCCTAACTATGTAATTAATCATAAAGATCGGTCCTGATTACACAGTTATATACATAGCGCTACACAAGAGGGCCTAAACTCGTTCAAACATTGACAATGCCATACAACTGGTGGTACGCTGCTGAGGAAAAATTTCACAATACCACTCAAAACTCGTGGCAGACGTATTCAAACTCTGCCCTTCACGTACGAGCTGGTGGGAAAAAGGCTGTAGCGGAAGGTAATATCTTTATTTTTTGGTGGGAAATGTGTTCACTGAAGCCGGCCGTTGTGGCCGAACGGTTCTAGGCGCTTCAGTCCGAAACCGCACTGCTGCTACGGTCGCAGGTTCGAATCCAACCTCGGGCATGGATGTGTGTGGTGTCCTTAGGTTAGTTAGGTTTTAAGTAGTTCTAAGTTCTAGGGGACTTATGACCTCAGATGTTAAGTCCCATAGTGCTTAGAGCCATTTTTGTGTTCAACTGACAAGATGCTGGCGTTGGACAGAGAGGAGTTTAATAAATGTATTATCTGTAAGCATACAGCTGAGGACTGTATCTATCACTATTTGACGTCAGACTTCACTACAGATGCCTCCCACTGCGTTGCTTGACGATCACCCTGCACCTCAGGTAATCGAAGCCAATACACGCTACCACAACTAATGGAAAATGTTTCACTGTTCTAATTACGTGTCGAAATCATCGTGAAAAGAAACAGCACTCACAATCAGTGGGTGATAATGCAACACATGTACTTGGGACTGTGGAAAATTATCGTCGCAAAAGATTGCACCAGGGGAGAGGGGCAGCACTTGGAAATTGTGTTCTCCTTGGCGTAAGGTCATAACCTAGCGAAGTTAGAGGCACGCTTACCTCCCCTCATCCCTCCCTCTCTCTCCCTCCCTCCACCTGCGGTGGGGATTTGGGCTTTTTTTTACAAATGGCCAGTTGTCACCGGTTCTGCCAGCTGCAGCCCTTGACACATCTGGGAGCAGAGTCTTCGTTCAGGTGCTGTTGGAGCACCCTCCTCGGTGGACCACATGGCTGAGTGCTCCAGGCTGTGGCTCTGCACTACCACAAAAGGCCTTAACGCCGGCGGCCTACCAAACACAGTGAGATAAATGATGCTAAAAAGTAGCCTCGACCTGACCAGAGCACAGCTGCCTCGCAACCTCATACCGTCCTGCGATGGAGAACGCACCACCTATAAGCAGGATCTATTAAAGAAAGGAAACACAATCGTAGCAACTATAAATGTCCTCTTTTCACAAAAATAGGCGCAGTCCCTTTTCTTTTAGCTTTATAAGCAAACCTGGTAGAGTTTTTATGTATGACTACAGGACACAATTCACATCTCTCCCTCCCTCTGTCTCCCATTATTTTGTGACATCCAACAAAGTGAAAAAAATCACTACAGCACCTCTGCTGATTACACATGGTTATATTGTTAAAGCCATATGGTTTCTGAAGTGTTAGTAGTGAGGAATGCAGCGCTCTTAATACTCTAATACAGAACATATTAGTCCAACATCAGACCTACAACCAACCTGCAAGTTTCCTACCCCAATTACTATGGTGACAAACTTTAAAATGATAAAATTACTTCCATCTACACTATTCTGGTGTCCTAGGAAGGCATCGTCAGTATATATCCGCTGCTGGAGCTGCCTATGAACCAACTAGAACGAAGGCAGGTGACTACTGTCCTGTCTCTTAGGAAATTAATGGATTTTATAGGTCTTTCTAAGCTCGAAACGTATGTACCCTCAATCACACTTCCCGCATCAGTCGCGCTTATTATTAGTAGTAGTAGCGATTTTGAGGGATACGATTATGGCTCACTAGCAAAAAGAGCGAGGAGAAAACGGCACGAATATTTTCGATGGTTGATACACTGTGTTACCACCCACGCCCTGCTGCACGAAAATGCACATGGAGAAGCAGCAAGTTCTTATGAGGGAGTAAGCACCACAATCAATAGCCAAAGCAGATGCAGAGTCTTATTGCTGCAGGCCGCTGTGACCTAGCGGTTCTAGGGGCTCCATTCCGGAACCGAGCTGCTGCTACGGTCGCAGGATCGAATCCTGCCTCGGGCATGGATGTGTGTGATGTCCTTAGGTTAGTTAGGTTTAAGTAGTTCTAAGTCTAGGGGACTGATGACCTCAGATAGTAATTCCCTTAGTGCTTAGAGCCATTTGAACCATTTTCTTATTGCTGTTTACAGTAGCATCACTATGGCTGTGGCAGCATTCCTCTTGCACACATAAGCCCTGGTCTGATGTTACGTAGTTTCGCTAACACTATTAAAGGTGATATATGTGGCATCGGTCTACTCTCCTTCAGAACATTCTAAGGAATGGCTTAAGTCTACTTAATAGTTAAGGAATAATATTGCTTGTGAGAACCAGCCGTAATTCAGTAACATCTATATTCGTCTGCATGAGAACACAGTTCTGGATTGGGATACATATGTTTCGTCTGCTTTAATATAACGCCTCTGTGTAATACTTATATTGCTTTTATTAAAGTATGTTACGAAAACCCACATAGTTTACTGGGGCGGGGGGGGGGGGGGGGGGGGGAGGGTTATGACTGAGTGCAGACAGAGCATAATTTTTAAGGTTTTCTCGGTCTCGAGTGTCTGGCTACCTCAACCAACCTCAGCTCCCTACATTTCATGGTACTTTTTCTCTCATTTATGCATTCACAATCAATTTACGTAGTTTTGCAAGTTTTTCGCGATTTTACATAATTCGCCGTATTTCCCTCAATTTTACGTATTCCCCATCAATTTGTCGTAATTATACCAGGTTTTCCTTGGTTTATACCGATTTTATGTCACCTTTCATGTTTTTTCGATAATTTTCTGGCATACCCATGCGTTGTTTGGTTTCATACAAGGATATTTGCGTGTCCTATACACCAGCCTACTAAAAAAATCCAAAGAATTCCCCTCTTCCTGATGATCGACAGGCATTTGTTTCGATAGGAAGATCATGAAAAGTAAAGTAACACGAATGGTGCAGAATGGAAACTCGAAGTATGGAAACAAATCCGTGAACTGCTACGACACATCAGAGAGCTTGTCTGCAGGCTCGTGTAGCGGTGCACTTGATGGAAACTCAAAGTATGGCACAGTTCTACATGTTCATTTAACTTCTACTCTGCCGTGCAGGGATCTGCAACAGGGAGTTGACATGTGTACAGAGTTGATTTGTGCTGCTGCTCTGATATTTTTTCCCCGTGAGTATATGCTCTTATTGCTTACCAAGTGAGCTTCGGTACTTTTGTTTATACCTTCCAAATCTGATACGTCCCCACAACCCTATCAGCACATCTACAAACTGTACATTTCAGGTATTTTTTATCCTAGTAATAATTTATTCGTTAGTTGACAGTATGCCGACTATACTTTGCATCGTGGGACGTGAGAGTTTCCATTCTCTGTACTTACAGAGTGCGCACCCCCGGCAGCGTAATGTATAAAAAATGGTTCAAATGGCTCTGAGCACTATGGGACTTAACATCTATTGTCTTCAGTCCCCTAGAACTACTTAAACCTAACTAACCTAAGGACATCACACAACACCCAGTCACCACGAGGCAGAGAAAATTCCTAACCCCGCCGGGAATCGAACCCGGGAACCCGGGCGCGGGAAGCGAGAACGCTACCGCACGACCACGAGCTGCGGACCGTAATGAATAGACAAACAATTAGCAAGTTATGCATTCGAACAGCAACAGTCCGTCGCTGACAGCTCTAGACACACACATATATATAGATACTACGCATGCATATTACCAATCGCGAAGTCTCGATTTTAACCAATTGTACGTTATTTTCGACAGTGCTCAGGCTTGCAAATAGAAAAAACTCTTCGCAAAACGATTTTTTACGGGATGTAAGCACATTTAAATCCATCCTGCTAAAGAACCTAACATCTCCGATGCAAGTTATATTACCGATCTTTCGTGAACAATATTGTCTAGATTCTCCAGTAATAACAACAAACCAAGATATCGTGCTGCGCCTATCACACCCCGTTTTATACTCTTAAAGATCCACGATGACGGCACATGATCATCCCAGTTCCGCTATTTTATATGCTGTATGTCCGCTGTAAGGATGGAGACAGTCCTTCGCGTGTTTTTCTTATGTACGGGATAGAACAGCATATTAGTCGAACGGTATAGTACAGCACTGTACTCGAATGCACCCAGTCACTCACAACCAAATGTTCTACAGATGCGTTGCATTTGCTCTATTTTCTGTATGTCTTTGTCCATGTGTGTGGCGTGGATGGCTCCAACTAACCTGACCCAGTTCTCTCGCTAGTGGATCCACCTTCGAACCCTGCCACGGATGTAGCGGATTGTGGATCCACATCTAGACACCGTTCCGGATATAACACGGGGTGGAAGCACACTCTAACGCAGGCCTACTTTGGGTCAAGGGATCCATCCGCAACATTGAATGCATAAAAATTTGAACTTTTCTCCTCCCAGGAACGTTGGAATTGTGTTTCTATCTTTTGTAGTTCGGAAGCAATAAATCTTTGAATTCCGTTCCTTCTTTTTGAATAGCCCTGTATTTGTAAAATACTCCGTTAATGCACGTTCTCGGAATTGTAACAGTAAACCAATCCGTGATATATGCTCTCTTGTAGTGCGTGCCACTGAAGTTGGCTGATTATTTCCGTCATACTTTCGCTCTTGCTAAATGGACCTGTGACGAAACCCACTTCTCTTCTTTGGATCGTCTCTGTTTCCTGTATCAATCCTATCTGGTATGGATCCCAAACTGACAGGTAATAGTCTAGTATTCGTCGAACGAAAGTTTTGTAAGCTGCTTCCTCCATTCCATAATACTTTCTGAGGATTATTCCAATGAATCTCAGTCCGTCATCTGACTTAACTGCGTCTAGCGTCACTTTAAATAGTTCCGTACGCATAATCCCAGACGTGTAATAGAGGTAACCTCCTCCAGCGATAGTTCTGTAATCGTGTAACCATACGGTAACGTGTCTTTCCGCGTATTTATGCACAATATGTCACATCTGTTTATGTTGAGGGTCAACTGGCAATTCCTGGACTAAGCGTCGATCCTCCTGCATTTCGCTACAATTTTCTAACGTAGGGACTTTTCTGCGAATAACGGCATCACCAGAGTCTTCCGTCGCTAACCGCTGCGTCGTTTGGATTTGGTGTGAAAGGTGATGATAGTATAACACTTCCTTGAGATAAACCCGAAGTTACTTGTACGCCTGAAGATTTTCTCTGTTCAGAATGATACGCTTTGTTCTGTTTGCTGGGACTCTTCAGCCGGCATTTGTGGCCGAGCGGTTCTAGGCGCTTCAGTCCGGAACCGCGCTGCTGCTACGGTCGCAGGTTCGAATCCTACCTCGGGCATGGGTGTGTGTGATGTCCTTAGGTTAGTTAGGTTTAAGTAGTTCTAAGTCTAGGGGACTGATGACCTCAGATGTTGAGTCTCATAGTGTTCAGAGCCATTTGATTTTTTGGGACTCTTCAATCCCACCACAAAGCTGGTATGAAATTCCTTACGTTCGTACTTTAATGGTCAGCGACAGTACGGGATTATCGTGGGGAGTCTAATGGGGCGCAGAGCGAGCTGAACTTCATACGATATTTGTTTGCGGAATCCATGTTGATTCCTACCGAGGAGATTTTAGGTCTCCTAATATGTCATAGCACATGAGCAAAAAAGTGTTTCAAATCCTACAAAAGACCAACGTTAGCGATATTTAGTCGTGACGGAGACAAGCAGCATACCATTACTATTGTATTCGAACATTACACGAATGTTTTATCTACTAATCCCCATTCATTTGCATTTAACCATATTTCAAGCTGCTGTCATTCAAAGCACCGAATTGAAATTCTGTCCAAGTGATCCCGAATCCTCGTACGGTCACCGAACGACGCCATTTTCCAATAGACGACAGCGTCATCAGCAAGCAATCTAACACTGCTGCCCACCAATCCGACGAATCATTTATCCACCTGGAGAACAGGAGTGCTGCTACAGACTTAACCTGGAGCTTACATGACATTACCCTCATCTTCGTCTCTGGTGAATACTGACTGTCCCGGAAACCCACTGGATTCTATCAGTCATCAAGACTTCGAACCAGTAACGTATCTGATAAACTATTCCGTATGCTCTGATCTTAGTCTGCAATCTCTTTTCACGATGTTTCAGTGACTGTTGTGGCTCCCTCCAGATGAATGTGATGCAATAACCATCCCGCAAAATGAGGTGGATTCATTTCTGAAGAGTACATCCCTTCACTCATTCATGATACAATCTTGATGTCACTGATTCCACTAGAAACAGGTCCATGTTGGTAATCTTAAATGGGAATACGCAGTGCCAGGCACATAGCATAAAGAGCAGCTGCACTGAGCTTGAGGTATACAGTATGTCAGGGAACTGCAGCTCCTCTAAGCACTCCATATAACTACATTCCAGACAATGTTTGTAGTGAAGTATAGTCAGATATTGGTCCTGTTATGGAGTGTTTACTCTTGGTTGGCCTTGTCAGTGGCTTGCAACGAACATTCCCTGTATCTGGAAGCTATTGCCGAAGCCTTGCAATGACGCTTTGATGCACATTCACCGCAGATGGTGGACCGTATCTCACCTACATGAAGGCATCTGAAGTTTATACCGTGCACAATCGGGTCAAATGGTGTCTCCGTTATACAGGGTGTACATGAAGTCCGGGAACACTTTCAATTATTTATTGCACAAGAACCAAACATTGTACAGATATCATACATATTGAATTTTGAAGAGAAACCCTTAAAGTTCTTTTTCATGTATATCGCCACAGCGTAGTTTGGTAATTTGCTGATAGTCAGCGCTAGTCGCAAACATGACGCTTTCTGGTGCGGAGCGAGCTTTCTGTATGTTGAAGTTCGACAAAATACAAGTGTGCTACAGCTCTAGAATCTGGGGTGCAAAGCATCCACACGAATGCATTGAATTTGAGCGTGATTCCCCAAAGGTAAATGTTTTTTGTGCCTTGTCACGTCGAAAACTGTACGGGCCATTCTTATTCGCCGAGAGCACTGTCACTGGATATTCCTACTTGGACATGTTGCAGCAATGGCTGATGCCTCAAATGCAATCGGACTCTCCGTTCACCTTTAAGCAGGATGGGGCTCCGTCCCATTTTCATCGTGAAGTTCGTGGGTACCTGAACACGGAGCTGCTGCATAAATGGATCTGTCGTGCTACGGAAGGAGACAGCTGTTTCATGAAATGGCCTCCCCGATCACCAGATCTCACTTCGTGTTACTTTTTTCTGTGGGGAACACATTAAAGATCTGGTGTATGTACCGCCTCTACCACGTGATATAGCAGAGCTTCGGGAGAGAATGTGGGAAGCGACTGCCACAGTCAACGATGCCATGTTGGGACAGGTATGGCAAGAATTCAATTACCGTATTGACGTCTGCCGGGTCTCTCATGGTTCGCATATCAAATGTCTGTAAAAAAAAACTTCCAGAGTTTCTCTTCAAAGTGCAATGTGTATGACGTCTGTACAATGTTTAGTTCTTGTGCAATAAATAATTGAAAGTGTTCCCGGACTTTATTCTTACCCTGTATTTAAGATGTACAATACACGAAGAGTCTACTATTAACACTACTCGTAACGCAAATACAAACATGTCTGATACGTTACGGGCCTATTGCCTGGTTTTTGGGTTTATTTTTGTTTGTTTGTTTAGGCGCTTCCATCCATGAGACGTTCATATATGGAGAAATGGTCAACTCTCCAGTACGTCCAGTATCAACGGTATATTGCTTGCCTCCGTCACCTCGAATAAATGGAGCTGACGTCTTTTGTGGGATTTCGAAACACGTCTTATGCATGGTAGTGTATTGTTATATGTTTGCAGACCAAAAATCTCCTCTGTAAGAATCAGGGGTCCCACAAACAGCGATCGCGTGAAACGCAACTCGCCCTTCCCGCACACGAGCCTCTGCAGCAGATGCCGACGGCCAAGTTGATATCGTGTTCCTTGACTTCCACAAGGTGTTCTATAGTGTCCCACACTGTTGCATAATCAATAAAGTACGAGCTTATGGAATATCAGATAAGCTCTCTGATGGGACTGAAGAGTCCTAGCAAACAGAACACAGCTTATAATTCTTAACGGGGAAAATCTTCAGGCGTAAAAATAACTTCCGGTGTACCTCAAGGAAGTATCATACGATCATTACTTTTCACACTATATCCAGACGACTTACTGGTTAGCCAATTTCTTCAAATTCTCTTCATTTCTGTTCATAGTTCTTCATATTCTTCTAAGTAGCTAACATCTTCACATCTCTGATCTCTTCATATATCTATTTTAGATACCATGCTTGTTACACGAAAAGTGCAATTTACGCAAACAAATCGGTTCACAGTTCACCTAAAACAGTGGCTCTTTAAATTTATACAACAGTGTTACCTAAGCGCCATTTTTCACACAGCAATTACAAATAGCGTGCACCTCGGTAGCACTCATGTGTGGGCAAACCCGACTGGATACAATATCTACAACGTGCTTTTGAGTCCATTTCGGGGATCTGATTACGTTTGCCTTCATAAGCGCCCCAAATATTCCGGCAGTATTCAGAGTAAATCACATCATGATCCTGCAAGTTGTCCAAGTTGTGTCTAACATATCATACTGTTGTGCATTCACTGTGCCCTCTCCTCAAACTGATTTATTTTTCTCGTTGCATTTAAAGTCACCTCATCAGATTTACCATTGAACTTTAAATAATATGAGAGATACAAGATAGATATTGCTAATCTTGTGATAGGATAGTTCGGCTTCTTCTGCTGATATGCTGCATTTATCGACTTTCGGAGCGCACCACAATTCACTGCTTTAAATTGAAATTCCTTGCATTGATTCTGCATATGGTTTGAAAGCATCATAAGGTGCGATGAAGTTGTCGAATTCTTAAGACATTCTGCACGGATTAAAAAATACATTCGCAAATCAATTTGCAATCTATGGAAAATATTTATTCGGATTCCACGCTTCAAGCTTCGACAATTATTAATTGAAACAACTAGATTACAAAGAAATAATCGATGATGTTCTTGAACTGCAAGGTATTATAATGCACGATATTTCATCTGGCCACCTGCCAGACGTCTTCTTGGTAAGCTATAGGAGAATGCTCACGACGGTACACCGGATACTGTCTGAACGGTGGTCAGATGAAATATGGTGCTTGATAGTATCCTGCAATCCCTGAAGATCCGCTGTTATTGAGGAGGCTGGCAAAATTTCAAGATTCACAACAAAAAATAATTAGTTGGAAAATGCGAAAGTATAATCTACTAGCTAGGGACTTGAGAAAGTAAGGTAGCTAAGATCATAGCACAACAAGATTGGCACATTGTCAGAGGAGAGTTCATGTTTCCTGGAGAGACAGTTCTGCTGCGTTAAGGATAACAGGTGCGTCATAGAGCGAGTGAAATGGAAACGTACTCCAGTGTTGAAGTACGCGGAACAGTATGATTCTTGGGGGCAAAACTTCTTATTTACATATAGATTCGCTGAAAAATCCTGGCGGTATATGGAGTAATTAAAATCTCTCGTCCAGCCGCAGTGAAGTGACACTAACAGCCGGCCGCTGTGACCGAGCGGTTCTAGGCGCTTCAGTCCGGAACCGCGCTGCTGCTACGATCGTAGTTTCGAATCCTGCCTCGGATGTGTGATGTCCTTAGGTTGGTTAGGTTTAAGTAGTTCTAAAGGGGACTGAACACCTCAGATGTTAAGTCCCATAGCGCTTAGAGCCGTTAGAACCATTTGACGCTAACAATTTGGTCAACGCGACAACAAACGTGAGTGGCGGTCATCGGAAAGTCCAGATCTTGCACCATCCCAGTTCCATCTTTTGAGTAAACTGAAATAACATTTAGAGAAAGAGATTTTCGAACGCTGAGGACGTTCACAAAGTGGCTACTGAATGACTCCGTGACCAAGGAACGGATTTCTATCGTCGAGGAATCGAACTATTGATAGGATGTTCAGACAGTTGTTTATATAGACTGGTGGCATCGTTGGCAATGGCGTCATGTATCTGCGTCAGTTTGAAGTGTAATACAGCGTTTAATAAAAGTTACGTGGCCTGCCTCAATAATGTGAACTTACTTTTTAAAGTCCCCTTGGATATTGATTCTTCCGGGTCATTCCTGAACACTGTCAAGAAAATCTGATAGTTCTTACAGATGTCAGAGATACGAAAGAGCGTCGTGTACAAGTACCACAAGTGATACATTTGACAAGGTCGTGAAAGCTTCGTTGATGGACGAGAATTGAGCACTGACATTACTGGTTTCGAGATTATCACAGCAGAAGTCCCTGTCATTGACTAAGAAAACTAATATTGTAACAGCCTTACAGCACGGCATAATGAGCAGTGCAATTTGGAGATGCAACTGTATGGCGTTTATGTGAACGTCGTTAACGAAAACTGAATACAGTTAGGAGAACGTGAACTATCAGTTCAACGGACCGCGGACGTTGACACTGCACTGCCAGAGAAGAACAACAGCTTACAGTTCTGAGGAAGCAAAACATGACACGTGACGGCGGTCCTCACCAGAGCGTAGACGGCTGCTGCCGCCGCGGCCGGCACCAGGCGGCAGCACGGTCGCGCCATGCATGGCTCCGCTCGGCTCCCGTCGGCGGCTTCCGTGGCACTGAAGCGAAGGCGACGGCGAAGGCGCGCCAAAGCACGGACAACGCCTGCCCGGCGCCCCACCAGGCACCAGCCGCAGCGAGAGACAGAGGGGCAGGCGAGGCGAAACACGGCCTGGTTGCACAATTCTCTTAGAGCACCATTCACACCTGTGCTGGCCGGGAATGGCAGTGCCGCGGTCGGCGCGCCCCTCCAATGGAGCTGGAGTCGCGTCGAGAGGCAGTCACACAATACCTTGCCGAGAAGATGCTTTATGTATCCGTGTCAACACCAACTGAAACTGAAAGGAGCTCACCTGAAGATGAAAGCCAACACCGGCCAGCTTTCTACAATATTTTTTGTTCTGTATGAACTGTTCTTTTACTTACAAAACCGCCAATAGAACACAGTTGACTATAGTGCTCAAAGACGACAATAAGCTGGTGAACAACTTTGGAATATATGTCACTAGACAGGTGAACGGTGAACTACACCGGCTGCAGGTTGCCTCTCTAACTGCTTCCAGAAGAACAAAATTTTAATTTTCATTATTTCATATATTTAGTGACCGAATTTTAAAAATTAGCATTCTGTTATAATCTACTCATTAACGGGTATAATCTTATGTTAAATGCTTAACCACAGAACATCAAAATATAAGATGCACAAGGCTCGTTGGTCGGTTGGTCTGTAGGGCAAAGGGACTAAGCGCAAGGCCCGTGTTAAGATACGGAAATAGAGCTTTCTCTGTCTCCCTCTCTCTATCTCTCTCTCTCTCTCTCTCTCTCTCTCTCTCTCATTCAACCCCCCCCCCCCCCCCCCACACACACACACACACGAACTCGTAATAAGGACCACAGTGCTACGAAACCGTCTTCTGTTTTTAACGAAACCAAAACAAATGCGGAAATCGAGGTGATCGATTGATAAACTTGAAGCACTCCAAGTGGCCCGGCTGCGAACCAAGGTTGCATTATAGGAAGTCCTTTAAATATAATAACGAACCTCTTCCAAACCTATTGTCGCTTACGTGCTTAACGTCAAACATTTAACACATTAACTTATTTTTAATCAGACGTTTGATGCTCATTGATACGTGGGTGCTCGATTCTTTTGGGGAGTTTACTACGAGGGCGTCCTGAAAAGTGATGCTTCCTACTTCTTTATGCGAAAACTCGTAAAGATTTTTTAAAAATAAAACAAACTTTATTAACATTCTACGTCTTTATTCTTCGTCTGTACATACTGTATTTATTTCTCAACGTAGTCACCCAGGCGACGAACACGTTCCTCCCAACGAGAGACCAGTTTGTTGATACCGTCACTGTAGACTGTTTGACTTCACTGACGGAGCCACAACCTCACCGCTGCTTCCAACGTACCATCACTAACAATGTGAAGTTCCCGAATGTGGGAGTGGCCGAGAGGTTCTAGGCGCTACAGTCTGGAACCGCGCGACCACTACGGTCGCAGGTTCGAATCCTGCCTCGGGCATGGATGTGTGTGATGTCCTTAGGTTAGTTAGGTCTAAGTAGTTCTAAGTTCTAGGGGAATGATGACCTCAGAAGTTAAGTCTCATAGTGCTCAAAGCCATTTGAACCATTTGAGCCCGAAGGCGGTCTTCAAATTTTGGAAACAGATGAGAACCCGATGGGACCAAGTCGGGACTGTACGGAGGATGATCGATGACAGTGGGCCCAAGGCGTCGGATTGTTGCAGGTGTCCCAGCACTCGTGTATGGTCTGGCGCTGTAATGCCGAAGGAGAGGGTGCTCCATGCTTGGACGATCTCTCCGAATTTGCGCTTTCACTTTTCGGGGGACCTCTCACGCACCGACATAGTTACGTTACACACCGCCATATTGCACGCTACAATTCGGAGCCCTGTGGCGGCAAAGGTTGTATCAGCGAAGCGGGAAAGTTGACCCAGTACTATGTCTGACGTGTAATACCTCAGCCGATATTGAGAACAGAATGAAAAATTCAGCCGGCGAATGTGGCCAAGCGGTTCTAGGCGCTTCGGTCCGGAACCGCGCGACTGCAACGTCGCAGGTTCGAAGCCTGCCTCGGGCATGGATGTGTGTGATGTCCTTAGATTAGTTAGGTTTAACTTGTTCTAAGTTCTAGGGGACTGATGACCTCAGATGTTAAGTCCCATAGTGCTCAGAGCCATTTTGAAAAATTCAGAGGTTTTACGTTTCAGCACGCCCTCGAAATATACACTATTTGGCCAATAGTCTCTGGACAGTCATAGATTGATTCCAAAGACTCCATTTACGTTGTTACTAACATATGTACCAGTTGTTTTCAACCTTTCTGGACAAGCATACCGAGCCTATTCGTCAACGCCGATGTCGTGTAATTTACGGTATATGCTAGGCTAGGGAAGAGGTGAAAGTGACAGAAGTGGGAACTCCAGTTAGCCACGCATTTAGAAAAAATAACATTTTTGGCGCGAGTCGGACGAGAGATGAGCCGTTTTTGTGAGCATCCTTTGCAGGCAGCGGTTCGCTCAGCGTAAGTGGCATAGAAGGGTAATCCGAGGGTCGTCGGTTCGAACCGCTATGTGGGAACATTTCCTACTCTCAGTTTTAACATTAATTACACTGCAAATAAACCGAAATAAAGCTCAGTATATTTCATTTATTAACATATTCATAAAAGGAATGAAAATGGAACACAATGGAAAATTTGGTTCAAATGGCTCTAAGCACTATGGGAAAAAATCAGTATATCACCTCATCCATTGGAATTACATCACTGATGTTGTAATTTGTATCACCTTTCAGAATTGGCGCGGTTAGAAATAGCATCAATGTGTCATTCAACTGCTTGGCGAAGTCTTCAACATCTTTGAAAATTTGATATGGAGTATAAATTCCCTAATAATCTAAAAAAAGACAGTAAAGAAATACTTCGACGAACTGTTTTTAACGCAGTGATTGACACGATTTATTAGCAACTAAATATATAGTTGCATGGAATAAATGTGGTTATAGAAGCAGACACAGAAATATAAACTTCGTTAATATTTACTGCTGGTGACGAAAATGTTAAAAATAAAATACCTAAGTATGAAATTAATCATTCGGATAATGTTCTTTCCTCTGTTTTCAGCACAGTACATGTTGATAACACCTGCATTTAATGTACAAACACCGAAACAGTCTGGTGTACATGAGACAGAGAGATTTTATTATTAAGACGTAGCTGACTGTTATCAACTTACACTGACAAATGCGTAGCCATCCTGAAGAATCTAACAACATCAGGGACTGTAGCAAAAGCTGAGCATTCATTTTCCGTACTAAAAGTAATAAAGAACTACTTACCTTTCGTTAATGAGTCAGCGGCGAGTGCCTGGTTTGACAGTATCTTCAACAGAAAACGAAAGAGCAAGCCATATTAATTTTTCTAAAATAATAAGCAATCTAACGAGGAAAAAGTCATTGAAGTAAAGCAAAAACTTAGATCACTATTCAGTAGCACATCATGTGTTGCAGAAATTATTCTTTCTTATGTACCAGGTGGCTGTAATTGAAATGCATCTATTCCCGGAGCTCGGCAACGGCCTTGCCGCAGTGGATACACCGGTTCCCGTGAGATCACCGAAGTTAAGTACTGTCGGGCGTGGCCGGCACTTGGATGGGTGACCATCCAGCCGCCATGCGCTGTTGCCATTTTTCGGTGTGCACTCAGCCTCGTGATGCCAATTGAGGAGCTACTCGACCGAATAGTAGCGGCTCCGGTCACAGAAAACCATCATAACGACCGGGAGAGCGGTGTGCTGACCACATGCCCCTCCTATCCACATCCTCAGTGAGGATGACATGGCGGTCGGATGGTCCCGATGGGCCACTTGTGGCCTGATGACGGAGTGCTTTTTGCTTGCTTTACTCACGGAGCTCAAGTGTGGGCTGTAATTACTGTATGGCAGCGAAACTTTGTAGATATGCTAATGCGTTAATCTGGAACCGATTTACCCTAGAAAAAACATTAGTTCCAGTTGTGGCAACCTGATGCAAATCCGGCGCTATGAATGCAAGAAAGACTTTAGATGTGCTTTAAGCACTATGGGACTTAGCATCTGAGGTCATCAGTCCCCTAGACGTAGAACTACTTAAACCTAACTAACCTAAGAACATCACACACATCCATGCCCGAGGCAGGATTCGGACCTGCGACCGTAGCAGCAGCGCGGTTCCGGACTGAAGCGCATAGAACCGCTCGGCCACAGCGGCCGGCGGAAAATTAGGGATTGCAAATAAATTGCGACGAAGGGATTGTAAGGTGTACACGCCAACTTTGTAATTAACATTAGATATTATTGTTTTATATTTTATGCTTTACACGTGCTGGGATAATAGTCATCGTAAAAACAAGGGAAGCAGCAATTTTCTCGGCATACTGCGCACGTTATAAACGCCGTAGTTTTTCGATTACTTGGTGGTCTTAAAGTTTCCATACAAAAACAAACCCTGTTTACATCCAAACAATGGGAAATCCAGGATGGAATGTAACAATATGATGAGAAGGAAAGTTGCCACTCATCATATAGCGGAGATGCTGAGTCGGAGATAGGCACAACAAAGAAACTCTTACAATTTAATAATTGAGAGTCTTTTTGTTGTGCCTATCTGCGACTCAGCATCTCCGCTATATGGTGAGTGGCAACTTTCCTTCTTTACATTCATTTAGTTTTTCATTAAACTAAGCGTAACGTATCTTTCCGCCTAATATTGGCGAGAATAGCTTGTGATGTACAGAGGAATGTATTTTGATAAGTCCTCTTGGGATGTGATTGAATTTTTCTGTCTCGACAAGATAACAGCAGTTTGGAACTTTTTTTTTGTTCAAACTCTTCAGCTGACGGTGAGAACAGACATCGCAGGATTGCCCTAGCGGTATGGATTTGCGGTGAATCACTTCCACACTGCATGCTGGCGCCCTTACTCATCCTGAAAAAGTCTCGTCCTGTGATTGTGGATTTGTTGCCCCCTTCGAGTCAATAAACAGAAGAAATTTCATCACATCAACTGCAATATTTTGAACGTTAAGACGGTTTATTTGCAGTTTAAGTAACGTACAAATTGAAAACAAAGCGACTCGATTCCACAACCTTCGGGTTTCCTTTCTCTAGTCTTTCCGCTTCGCCAGCCAATCTCTTTAAACTACGCTAACGTCAATGGCTCATTACTCCCATGACGCCCGCCAAAAATACTACTTTTTCTAAAAGCCCTGCGTATACCGTAAATCTGAATGGAATGGCTGATGACGAGTAAGCGCGGTCTCCTTGTAAGACGTTGCCTTGTACGATATCAGATATTAGGTTGACACCAAACTTTAGATGGAAAAAATTAACATTCATATTTTTGAAGTAGTGAATGATATCGACTTCTACTCCACAAGACATCTTACGGTAGGGCCCACATGGAGTACCGTACTCCTGGAACCGTTATCTTTTCACCCGTTCTCCGTTACGTTCGCGAATAGCACGTGAGTAGAATGATTTTTGGCAAATTTCCATATTAGCTCCAATATCTCTTATTTTCTCACGTGGTCGTTTCGGGAGACGTATGTGGGACGAGACAAAACGATCCTCTGACGAAATGTACTGCTCTTCGTTGTATCTTGTCTATCTCTTCTGTTAATTGAACCTGTTAAGGCTCCCAGAATGATGACCAATACTCAAGGACCGATAGAGCAAGGGTCTTGTAAGCCGCTTCTTTCGTGGTGAGTTAAATTTGCTTAAGATACTTCCAATGAATCTCAGCTTGACATCTGCTGTTTATACAATTTGTTTAGTTAACATTTAAATAAATGAAATTCTCATGTAATTGTTAAGTGTCTTGCTAATAAAAAATTACAAATCAATGACACGGTTGCTTCTGCTTGTTTCTCACAAACTTAGAAAAAAATAGTAATTAGGCGTCTGCCAATATCCGTCATAAATCATACTCCAAGTTCATACAGAACATCACTTCGTTTACTACCCACCGACCTACCGCCGAACAATGCGAGTTCTGTCTCATCGAATCTCTTTCTAGTGTGTTGTCTTTGCTGACTGAAACATATTGTACGTTGCTTCGAATTTCACAAACCGAAACTATTATTTCATTTACTGAAAATGATATCATAAGGAAAGCATTCACTTGTCAATTTTTCAATCAACAAAATAGTTGCTAATAGAGTTTATTAGTGAAGACAAGTGAACATTACTTCCACAACATGGACGGTAAAAGAAATAACCAGAACTGTAAAAACAGCCCGGACTACGGTTAAGTTTTGAAAACGGAGCATCCAGTATCAGTATGCAAAAGTTTATATGCGGTACGTATGACCTCTTTTGACTGATGACATAAGGGATTTTAACGCGAAAGCCATTCAGGAATTAAGGTTTGCTCTGCGACGAACGGAGAGATGCATAATGGGAATTAAAAGGAAGTCTATGAAAAAAAGAAGGCAAAAGTGGAGGACAAAATTATGACTTTAATAAGAACCAGATGAAGGTGAGTGGAATACGTGATAAATGTCGAGTGATCTAGCGGCCCAGTCGATGTGAAGTTGGGCTTCTCACTCTTCGTTGAAGCAGAATCGAATCCATACAGCTCTGTGGGCATAGTTGTTGGCATCTTGGTAGATGGGAATGTCAACAGCATACACATCATGAAGATGTGGAAGGAAAAGGCCGACGCTTGGTCGAGTCAAAATGTGCATCCCGCTTCATTTTCATGGCAACCTGAATGAGTGAGTCCAAGTGATTGAACGATCACCTCCCTTCAAACACATTCTAAGACGAAAAAACATCACGAAGGAATTATGTGAATGGAATGGATATCGCTAGATGTGATGCAGATGCACAGACAGATAAATTCAGAAAAGTTGGTTGGTTTATTCAAGAGAAAGAGCTTCACAAATTAATAACACGTTAGTTCACCTCTGGCCCAGTCCGCCCCAATAGCTGAATGGTCAGCGTGATGGACTGCCGTCCTAAGGGGGCCTGGTTCGATTCCCGCCTGGATCGGGGATTTTATCCGCTCAGGGACTGGGTGTTGTCTTATCGTCATCATCATTTCATCTCCATCCGGCGCGCAGGTCGCCCAATGTGCCGTCGAATGTAATAAGACCTGCACCAAGGCGGCCGGACCTTGGCGTATGGGGCCTCCCGGCCAATGACGCCAAACGCTCATTTCCATTGCCTCTAGCCCTCACGTAAGTAGTTATGCGGCTTGGCATTAATGGAGCTGTTGGGTGACCTGGAAGATAGGGCGCCAAACTCTGTCAAATTGGCGCGTTAAATAGTCAAAATCCCAATCCCGAGCTGGTTGGACGGCCCTGTCCACTATATTGCAAAGGTTCTCAATTGGGGAGAGATCTGGGGACCTTGCTGGTCAAGATAGGGTTTGGCAAGCACGAAGACAAGCAGTAGTAACTGTCACCATCTGTAACTGGGTATGCATTATCTTACTGAAATGTAAGCCCAGGATGGCTTAGCCTGAAGGACAGAAAAACGGGCTGTAGAATGTCGTCGACATACCGCTGTGCTGTAAGGCTGTCGCGGATGACAACCAAAGGGGTCCTGCTATTAAAAGAAATGGCATCCCAGATCATCACTCCAGTTTGACAGGCCGTCAGGTTGGTATCCCACTGGTTTCTGAGGCGTATCCAGACACGTATTCGCTGGTGATCAGGTCTCCATTCGAAGCGAGACTCATCACTGAAGACAATCTTACTCCCATCAATTAGACTGGAGGCTCTGATGATCAGGGAAGACGTGTCTGGGGACGCCGTGGTCAGTGGTGGGATACCAACCTGTCATTCGCCATCTGACAGCCAGGAGTGATGGTCTGGGGTGCCATTTCATTCTTTCGTTGTCATCCACAGCATCCTTATGCCACAGTGATATGTCGACTGTATTGTACGCCCTATTTTGGTGCCATTCACAGCAAGCCATCCTGGGCTTACATTTCTGCAAGATAATGCGCTTCCGTGCACGGCGAGAGTTTCTATTATTTGTCTTCGTGCTTGCCAAACCCTACTTTGGCCCACAAGGTCGCTGGATCTCTCTTAATTGATAACGTTCCGAGCATTATGGGGAGGGCTTTGCAACCAGCACGGGATTGACAGTATTTGGCACGACATTACTCGAGAGAAAATGCAACAGCTCTATCAAGCAATGCCTAGGCGAATAACTGTTTGCATAAAGGCCGAAGGTGGACTAAAGCATTATTGAGTTGCTCAGTTTGTGAAGCTCTTTCTCTTGAATAAATCATCCAATTTTTCTGAAATTGTAATGATTTGTCTGTACATGTACATGACATCCACCGATATCAGTCCCATTCGAATATTTCCTTCGTGGTGCGAGTGTAGCAGTGTGAACTACATCCTCCACATATTGCGGTTAAACGACTGGTATCATTCAAAAGAGACAAAACAGCAATTCGTCGAACCACACTACAAGCCTCCATTCAGCTGCTGCTCAGTTTCTGTGTTGTTAGGACCAACGAAGACTAGGGAGGTGTGAGAAATGACACCAACTGCATGCACTTCCAACTGTAATGTTCGCTCGGACACTGGTTGAGATGGACTATTTGATCGACAGCAGCAATTCCTGTTCGATTTGAAACCGGCTGTTATTTGCAAGGCGTTATATTCTTTTCCATCCCGTGTCGGTTAGGATCATTTTGCGATCACTCTTCTTTCACCATGTTATCTGGCTGCGAGTGGCACTCATTCCTTGCAGATATGTTGGGCACTAGACGTTGATAAACAATCAAATGGGGCAACTTTATTCGCAGTGTGGTTATGGGAATGTCCTAAACACCTGCCCTTCTATC
This sequence comes from Schistocerca cancellata, assembly GCF_023864275.1. Classification (NCBI taxonomy): domain Eukaryota; kingdom Metazoa; phylum Arthropoda; class Insecta; order Orthoptera; family Acrididae; genus Schistocerca; species Schistocerca cancellata. Next base: position 189,697,316 of record NC_064634.1, read on the forward strand.
TATCTCCATGTCAACCCGTCTTATAGCGACGGGCACATACACACAACTTCACTTGCGTCAGCGATGGAGAGTTTGGTACTAGTTCATCTACATCTACATCTACATAGATACTCCGCAAGCCACCGTACGGTGCGTGGCGGAGGCTACTCTGTACCACTACTAGACATATCCTTTCCTCTTCCACTCTCAAATAGACTGAGGGCAAAACAACGTTTGTGTGCCTCCGCATGAGCCCTAATATCCCGTATCTTTATCTTCGTGGTCCTTACGCGCAATGTATGCTGGTGGCAGTAGAATCTTTCGGCAGTTATCTTTAAACGCCGATTCTCTAAATTTACTCAGTAGTGTTTCTCGGAAAGGACGTCGCCTTCCCTCCAGGGATTCCCATTGAGTTCCCGAAACATCACGGTAACATTTACGCGTTGTTCGTACCTAGCGGTTAGAAGTCTAGGAGCCAACCTCTGAATTTCTTCGACGTTGTCCTTCAATCCGATCTGGCACGGATCCCAAGCACTCCAGCAGTACTCAAGAATAGGTCTCACCACCGTCCTATATGCGGTCTCCTTTACAGGTGAACCACTGTCTCCTAAAATTCTCCAAATAAACCGAAGTCGACCATTCGACTTCCCTACACGGTTCTCAAATGCTCGTTCCACTTCATATAGCTTTGCAAGGTTACGCTTAGATATCTAATCGACCTACCCTTGTCTCTGATGAACACTCGCCGTCGAGGACAACATCCTGGGTTCTATTATTTAGGAAGTCTTCGAGCCACTCACACATCTGTGAAAATGTTTCATATGCTCGTTCCTTCGATAATAGCCTGCAATGGGGCACCGTGTCAAACGCCTTCCGGAAATCTAGAAATGTGAAATCTGCCCATTGCCCTTCATCGATAGTTCGCAGTATATCATGTCAGAAAAGAACAAGCTGAGTACTGCACGAGCGATGCTTTCTACAACCACGCTGAGTGGTGGACTTAAGCTTCTCAGTCTGAAGAATTTTTTTTTTATATTCGAACTGAGAAGTTAGGGATATTGGTCTGTAATTTTGCGGGTCCGTTCTTCCACCTGCGCTTTTTTACAGTTGCTTGAGACTATGCGCTGGGAGAGAGATTCACGATAAATGCAGGCTAGGTAAGGGGCTACAACATCTGTAGCGACCAGAAGGCACTTCCGCGGAGGTGGCTATTACTTTGCTAGGTGAGCGTATTTTACGCGTACTGAGAGCTCTAGTTTCATGTGCAGTTCAAACTCATTCAGTTATCTCCATCAACACATTTTATCGCTAGACACCTCATTTGAAACTCAACTGTTCCACGAACCCGCCAAGGAAATAACTGTTAGGTTGCAAGGGGAAGGCCATTGTAGACTCGACGTATGAATTTCCTTTTATTTGCAGACGCAACAACGTTCTATGACACAATCATAACCGGTTTTGTTCTACAGTGGCCATCTTCAGATGCGACGATAGGAAAAAGGAGTTCCGCAATCAAGTTCTGAAAGTCAAACAATGCCGACAGACTGCCGTGTCTTCCTCTATCATATGGCGTCATCTGGATGCGGTCTACAGGGAAATAGCTTCACCACAGTGCTCTCGCGGTAGTTGTCATACCTAGATCCTCGACGGCAAGTAAATCCTCAGTTCAACTCACGAGACGGTGTGCACCCCGTCCAGTCCTCTCATCAAGGAAAAATTACTGGCACTAGCGGGAATTGACCCTGAGTCTTCCACTGGCCACTCGGCTACAATAGGAAAACAGAACGAAGCGCATGTTAATATCTTGAAACATGTAAATTTTTTTGCCAGTTCTACTCGTGAGTACGTCTACATGTACAGTCGTGGACAAAACGAGCGAGACCCCTCGCCTTTTCGTTATGCTTATCCGCACAGCTTTAAAGACTGCTACACAGCATAACAGGCAAGGAGACCAAGTGCTACCAACATACTATGCACAGGCGTGAAATTGAAAAACTATCCGAAATTTGTCAGACTGTTTTCAATCATATGTAAGACTTTACTAACGCTGATTAGTGTGTTAACCACAACACCTAAATGTAAGATATAAATGAAAGAAGAAACGCTAATTAGTACGAACTGTACTAATATGAATGAACTTCAGCTTATGGAGATAACATAACTGTTTTAGTAAGACAAAGTACCCCAGATCGTTACGAATTAGCCAAATTTTTGCGCATTCGGCGGCGAAGTGGTCTGTGTCACCGTTCAGACCAATCATACTGGGTTACCGTTGCTGACCTACCATGAAAGTGTGCAAATTTAGCAATGCGTGAAGATTCATAACGAAATTCAGTTAAAAATCATTCAGTGCCACACTTACGTCAATTCAATTACTGACAGAAGCGGAAAAAGTAGGCAGTAACAAGTATGAAATTCTACAAGAGTTTCATATTGACATCCACAGGGCGCCGGTACAGAATAAAGGTAGCAATCAAACGCATTGGGGGCGCGAGAATTTCTTAAAATTCCCTTACTGATAGTCTATCTGCCACCATCGAGATTAGAACCAAAAACAAACCAGACCTCCCTTGCAGTAGCAAACACCTTTCACTACGCTAGCAGACAACCCAGGTAAACAGCCCTCTATTATTACCCCAGACATGAATAAGCTGTCAATTTCGATATGAAAATGGCAAAATGATCTGCAGTTTCTGTTGCATAGAGCTTCCTGGACTCAGAAACATGAATTGTCTACCTTTATGTCACCGTTTATGTGACAATCATTCGGGATGTTTATCGAAATAACAAAAAACTGTTATTAGCGAGTAAATTTAGCAGAATAATTCTGCAACACCCCAAGCAATAAATGGCGACGTAGCTGCCAAACGTATTCTACAATGTTTCTAACTCTCCATTAGACGTGCCACAGCCAGAAAACGTTCTTTAGGCGAAGTGTTCCTTAACGTAGCTAGCAATGGGAATGCTCGCACATCTAAAACGCGGTGACATTAATAGTGGGATCTGAATTACCATGTGTATAGGCAAATGAATTTTATTTGCATTCTTGTAGACGTGATTTGAATCGAAAGCGTAGCTACCATTAATATGCTGATGTATCGACTGCAACTGGAACATTTCGAATAAAGAGTAGGGGAAATTATTATGCGGCCATCTCCAGTAACTGTGGTAGCTATTTTCGTTGTTAGGATTTCGTCACGTAAGTCGGTAAAAATGGAACCCTACTAGTCTCACATTCTTGATCGTCTGTCTGTCTACCCAACCCTTAAAACCCGTTTATCTCGAGTACGGGTGGACATAATAAGCGGAAATGTATCGCACTTCCTGCGGTATCGGTCCCTTGGTGCTGTAAAAAAGTGAACTATGTCAACGCATTCTAAAGATATGCCCGTTTATGCGAAGAAAATTTACGCGAAAGGTCAAAAAATGGGTCTAAGAACTATGCCACCAAACTGCTTAGGTCATCAGTCCCCTAGATACAGAACTACTTAAACCTACCTAATGTAACACACATCCATGCCCGGGGAAGGATTCGAACTGACGGCGCGAGGAGCCGCGCGGTCCGCGATATGACGCCTTTGAGCACACGGCTAACCCTCGCCGGCAAGGTATTAATATCATCTGGTGTTACTAAAATGTTATTCACTTCTGGTGAATGATTTTCTGCGCAGTTCATTTAAGAAAGAATAACTAAAATACATTTGATGTTACGGAAGAGGAAGGACGCCTAATTCATTTCCCCTTGTCTTTATTCATGATGTTAGATTCGCAATCTGAGCATACGTACTATCCATAACCACACTTTTGATCCAAGTCATAGTCACATATATGCGAATACAACATAATGGATTATACATGAGGTATTTCGTTTGCCACGAAGTGGTGGCAGACGAGGCTGTGGCGTCTTCGAAGCGCGAGTTTCTCCAGTGCTAGCTGTCTCAGCACATCAGCTGAGCGAACCTGCATATTATGTTGGTAGCGCTTTGTCGCCTTGCCTGTTATGCTGTGTAGCAGACTTTAAAGCTCTGCGGACCAGCATAACGAAAAGGCGAGGGGTCTCGCTCGTTTTGTCCACGACTGTACACGACTATCCTGAAATTCACACTTAAGCCCAGGTCCTCATTCAAGGAGCAAAAAAATAGGCAAAGTTTGGGATTTTCTTCTGGGACAATGGAAAGACATACTAAGGATATGTTTGGGGTTTATGAGTGATCATACTTTAAACTTTTAGACTTTCAATAAAAAAAACCGCGCCTGTAATTATGGTTTGATGAAGGGCTTGCGAGTTTTAAGTACGCAGACTGGTTGCATTGTAGCCCCTCATAAGTTTTTTGATATTAAACAGCAATAATATCAGTCCATACTACATTAAATTTATGGGATCTTATACCTAACCACAATTAAATAACCTTAAATTTAACGATATGGTGCAAGAATTCTGAGTTCGATTTTTTTTCACTCTTCATGGCTTTACAAAAAAATAGTTAATATTAACATATTGCATGTACTTCACGTATACGCTCCCAAGAAAAGCGTTAACCTGTTGGGGATCGAAGGTAGAAGTTAATAGTTTCAGCTATTTTTATTTTATGCTCCAAGCAGTTTTGAAAAATAGTTTCTAGAGAAAAACCTGTTCGAACTTTAGGGAACACTTTTATATACGTTAGTAGTTACATTTGCATAAAAATTACATGTTATTTTATATTTTGATGTCGCTGAACACAAATCTGAAGTTATAGAATATTCAAGTGGCATCTGAAGATGGCCACGGTAGACCAAAACCGGTTATGATTGTGTCATTGAACGTTGTTCATCTGAAAGAAAAGGAAATTCATATGTCGAGTCTACAATGGCCTTCCCCTGGCGACCTAACAGTTATTTCATTGGCGGGTTCGCGGAACAGTTGAGTTCCAAATGACGTGTCTTGGGATAGAGTGTGTTTATGGAGAAAACTGAATGAGTTTGAACTGCATATGAAACTAGAGCTCTCAGTACGTGTAAATTACGCTCACGTAGCAAAATGCTAGTCATCCACGTGGAAAAGCCTTCTGGTCGCTTTGTAGCCCATTACTTAACCTGAATTTATCGTGAATCTCTCTCCCAACTCATAATCGTTTTTCCCACAGCTATCTGAGAGTGGAATGTTAGAGAAATTCTCTGAAAGTACGAGTAGTTGGATGAACAAGTGTCGTAGCGCCACACATCCCCCACATACACGGTCCAGTCTCATTAACGTGACCATCGCGTGCAGTAACACCCACAATCGGCAGATGGCAGCACTAGCAGTGAAGAGTAAATGAAGCGTTTCGGAGAACGCGGTAAACAGTGCAGTCGTCCTCGTAATGCGGAAACGAAGCGTTTTATTTGACGTACAGTAGTATATGATCATTCACTTTCGGGGCAAGGGTGGAACCATTTCCGGAACGGCTAAGTTTCTAAACTGTTCTTGTGTCGCTTTGGTTAACTGACTGTGGGGTACCACGCGCCACAGATGAGGAGACGTGCGAATGGACGTGCAACTGTTGAGCAACGGAGCCCCCAGATGAACCAAGGGGCTGCCAACACCGTCCTCTCTACGATCCTTTAGCGAACGTTGCTGCTTATGTGAGCAGGCGTCTGGTTCGCATCCAAGTTGACTGCTGTCCATTGGTGACGAAGGGTGGAATTTGCACGTCAGTACTGCAACTGGAAGTCCACTGAGTACCGACAGGCGGCCTTATCACATGAATAACGATTGATGTTCAGTCGGACAGATGGCCGTTGGCATGTGCTCCACGAAATGTCTGAAAGCAAACATCCTGCAACGTTCGTCCAACTACTCATACTTTCAGAGAATTTCTCTAACATTCCACTTTCAAATAACGGTGGGAAAAACGAAAACTTAAACCTTTCTGCGCAAGCTCTCATTTACAGGGCTATTACAAATGATTGAAGCGATTTCATAAATTCACTGTAGCTCCATTCATTGACATATGGTCACGACACACTACAGATACGTAGAAAAACTCATAAAGTTTTGTTCGGCTGAAGCCGCACTTCATGTTTCTGCCGTCAGAGCGCTCGAGAGCGCAGTGAGACAAAATGGCGACAGGAGCCGAGAAAGCGTATGTCGTGCTTGAAATGCACTCACATCAGTCAGTCATAACAGTGCAACGACACTTCAGGACGAAGTTCAACAAAGATCCACCAACTGCTAACTCCATTCGGCGATGGTATGCGCAGTTTAAAGCTTCTGGATGCCTCTGTAAGGGGAAATCAACGGGTCGGCCTGCAGTGAGCGAAGAAACGGTTGAACGCGTGCGGGCGAGTTTCACGCGTAGCCCGCGGAAAATTGGCTCATGCCACAACTGGAGACCGACAGCGCCGACTTCATCTTTCAACAGGATGGTGTTCCACCGCACTTCCATCATGACGTTCGGCATTTCTTAAACAGGAGATTGGAAAACCGATGGACCGGTCGTGGTGGACATCATGATCAGCAATTCATGTCATGGCCTCCACGCTCTCCCGACTTAACCCCATGCGATTTCCTTCTGTGGGGTTATGTGAAAGATTCAGTGTTTAAACCTCCTCTACCAAGAAACGTGCCAGAACTGCGAGCTCGCATCAACGATGCTTTCGAACTCATTGATGGGGACATGCTGCGCCGAGTGTGGGAGGAACTTGATTATCGTCTTGATGTCTGCCGAATCACTAAAGGGGCACATATCGAACATTTGTGAATGCCTAAAAAAACTTTTTGAGTTTTTGTATGTGTGTGCAAAGCATTGTGAAAATATCTCAAATAATAAAGTTATTGTAGAGCTGTGAAATCGCTTCAATCATTTGTAATAACCCTGTATTTTATTACGAAAGTCATTTCTATTGCGGCTTGAAGTCAAGCGCCGGAACGCCAGTCGGAAACGAGAGAGTAGAAGGGCTTTGAAGAAGACGTCAGCCGATTGCACGCTGACCGACCCCTCTCTAGGACGACAAAGCGACAGTAGCGGCCTCTTTGTGAAGATGTGAAGGGAATGCAAGCGCCGCTCCCGCCTGGTGACGGCCCACTTCTACAGCAGCATGAGGCTTAGGCACTTTAAGACCAGCCACTTAGCAACTGCATCTACTGAAGAGATTTCTTATTTCCACGTCGCCCTTTGTTTGCGAGACTTCTGTGTTATTGTCAAAGTTAAGTAAGTGTCGTGTGAGTAGGGCCTCCCGCTGGGTAGACCGTTCGCCGGGTGCAAGTTTTTCGATTTGACGCCACTTAGGTGACTTGTGCGTCGATGGGGATGAAATAATGATGATTAGGACAACACTACACCCAGTCCCTGAGCGGAAAAAATCTCCGACCCAGCCGGGAATCGAACCTGGACCCTTAAGATGGACATTCTGTCGCACTGACCACTCAGCTACCGGGGACGGACATTGTCAACATTAAGTACTGTCATTGTTACCAGAATGAGATTTTCAATCTGCAGCGGAGTGTGCGCTGATATGAAACTTCCTGGCAGATTAAAACTGTGTGCCCGACCGAGACTCGAACTCGGGACCTTTGCCTTTCGCGGGCAGGTGCTCTACCATCTGAGCTACCGAAGCACGACTCACGCCCGGTACTCACAGCTTCACTTCTGCCAGTACCTCGTCTCCTACCTTCCAAACTTTACAGAAGCTCTCCTGCGAACCTTGCAGAACTAGCACTCCTGAAAGAAAGGATATTGCGGAGACATGGCTTAGCCACAGCCTGGGGGATGTTTCCAGAATGAGATTTTCACTCTGCAGCGGAGTATGCGCTGATATGAAACTTCCTGGCAGATTAAAACTGTGTGCCCGACCGAGACTCGAACTCGGGACCTTTGCCTTTCGCGGGCAGGTGCTCTACCATCTGAGCTACCGAAGCACGACTCACGCCCGGTACTCACAGCTTCACTTCTGCCAGTACCTCGTCTCCTACCTTCCAAACTTTACAGAAGCTCTCCTGCGAACCTTGCAGAACTAGCACTCCTGAAAGAAAGGATATTGCGGAGACATGGCTTAGCCACAGCCTGGGGGATGTTTCCAGAATGAGATTTTCACTCTGCAGCGGGCACACAGTTTTAATCTGCCAGGAAGTTTCATATCAGCGCACACTCCGCTGCAGAGTGATCTCATTCTGGAAACATCCCCCAGGCTGTGGCTAAGCCATGTCTCCGCAATATCCTTTCTTTCAGGAGTGCTAGTTCTGCAAGGTTCGCAGGAGAGCTTCTGTAAAGTTTGGAAGGTAGGAGACGAGGTACTGGCAGAAGTGAAGCTGTGAGTACCGGGCGTGAGTCGTGCTTCGGTAGCTCAGATGGTAGAGCACCTGCCCGCGAAAGGCAAAGGTCCCGAGTTCGAGTCTCGGTCGGGCACACAGTTTTAATCTGCCAGGAAGTTTCATATCAGCGCACACTCCGCTGCAGAGTGAAAATCTCATTCTGGAAACATCCCCCAGGCTGTGGCTAAGCCATGTCTCCGCAATATCCTTTCTTTCAGGAGTGCTAGTTCTGCAAGGTTCGCAGGAGAGCTTCTGTAAAGTTTGGAAGGTAGGAGACGAGGTACTGGCAGAAGTGAAGCTGTGAGTACCGGGCGTGAGTCGTGCTTCGGTAGCTCAGATGGTAGAGCACCTGCCCGCGAAAGGCAAAGGTCCCGAGTTCGAGTCTCGGTCGGGCACACAGTTTTAATCTGCCAGGAAGTTTCACTGTCATTGTTAGTTTCGTAATAAAACTCATTAATACGATTTGTTTGCATGTTGTCTACCGAGCCGACAAGGCAGGTTTCCTAGACTCATATATTCGACGAGTATGCAGGATTCAACAATTTCTCCCTATGCAGGTGGGAGTCAATAAAATATTATTACATTCGGTGGAGAAAGTTCGTGATTGAAACTTCATGAAAAGATTCCCACACAACGAGGAGCGCCTTTGTTTTAATGATTGCCACCGCAACTGTCATATCATATCACTGACGTTCTCTCTCCTTTTTCGCATTAATACAAAACGAACTGCCAATCTTCGAACATTTTCGATATCGTTCGACGAACCTACCTGGTACGGATCTCATACTGCGCAGCTATTCACCACAAGAGGACTGACAAGCTTAGTGTAGGAAGTCTCATTAGTAAACCTGTTGCATCTTCTAACTGTTCTGCCAATAAAAGGCAATCACTGGTTCGCTTTCCCCACATCATTTTCTGTGTGAGTGTTCCAATTTTTTTAGTTCTTCGTAATTGTGACCCCAATATACTTACTTGAAATTAAAGCCTTTGAATTTGATTTATCGCGTAACCAAAATTTAATTTTTTAGTACTCGTGTGGATGAACTCACTTTTTTTTTATTACACTACTGGCCATTAAAATTGCTACACCACGAAGATGACGAGCCACAGATGCGATGCTGTGATATGCAAATGATTAGCTTTTCAGAGCATTCACACAAGGTTGGCGCCGGTGACGACACCTACAACGTGCTGACATGAGAAAAGTTTCCAACCAATTTCTCATACACAAACAGCAGTTGACCGGTGTTGCCTGGTGAAACGTTGTTGTGATGCCTCGTGTAAGGAGGAGAAATGCGTAACATCACACTTCCGACTTTGATAAAGGTCGGATTGTAGCCTATCGCGATTGCGGTTTATCGTATCGGGACATTGCTGCTCGCGTCGGTCGAGATCCAATGATTGTTAGCAGAATATGGAATCGGTGGGTTCAGGACGGTAATACGGAACGCCGTGCTGGATCCCAACGGCCTCGTATCACTAGCAGTCGAGATGACAGGCATCTTATCCACATGGCTGTAACGGATCGTGCAGCCACGTCTCTATTCCTGAGTCAACAGATGGGGACGTTTGCAAGACAACAACCATCTGCACGAACAGTTCGACGACGTTTGCAGCAGCATGAACTATCAGCTCGGAGACCATGGCTGCAGTTACCCTTGACGCTGCATCACAGACAGGAGCGCCTGCGATGGTGTACTCAACAACGAAGCTGGGTGCACGAATGGCAAAACATCATTTTTTTCGGATGAATCCAGGTTCTGTTTACAGCATCATGATGGTCGCATCCGTGTTTGGCGACATCGCGGTGAACGCACATTGGCAGCGTGTATTCGTCATCGCCACACTGACGTATCGCCCGGCGTGATGGTATGGGGTGCCATTGGTTACACGTCTCGGTCACCTCTTGTTCGTATTGACGGCACTTTGAACAGTGGTCGTTACATTTCAGATGTGTTACGACCCGTGGCTCTACCCTTCATTCGATCCCTGCGAAACCCTACATTTCAGCAGGATAATGCACGACCGCATGTTGCAGGTCCTGTACGGGGCTTTCTGGATACAGAAGATGTTTGACTGGTGCCCTGGCCAGCACATTCTCCATATCTCTCACCAATTGAAAACGTCTGGTCAATGGTGGACGAGCAACTGGCTCGTCACAATACGCCAGTCACTACTCTTGATGAACTATGGTATCGTGTTGAAGCTGCATGGGCAGCTGTACCTGTACACTCGATCCAAGCTCTGTTTCACTCAATGCTCAGGTGTATCAAGGCCGTTATTACGGCCAGAGGTGGTTGTTCTGGGTACTGATTTCTCAGGATCTATACACCCAAATTGCGTGAAAATGTAATCACATGTTCTAGTATAATGTATTTGTCCAATGAATACCCGTTTATCATCTGCAGTCCTTCTTGGTGTAGCAATTTTAATGGCCAGTAATGTACTTAGAGACAAGTGCCACTTTTTGTATCATTCAGATGTCTTGTCTTAATCATGTTGCAATGGTTTTGATCTTCTGATGACTTTACTGGACGTTAATTCACACCATCATCGCTGCAAACAGTTTAAGAGGGCTGCTCGCGCGGGGTAGCCGCGCGGTCTGGGGCGCCTTGTCACGGTCCGGGCGGCTCCTCCCGTCGAAGGTTCGAGTCCTCCCTTCGACATGGTTGTGTGTGCTGTCCTTAGCGTAAGTTAAAGTTAGATTAAGTCGTGCGTAAGCTTAGGGACCGATGACCTCAGCAGTTTGCTCCCATACGACCTTACCAAAAATTTCCCAATTTTCAATTTCCAGGGCTGCTTAGATTGTCCCCTAAATCGTTTATACAGATGAGGAACAGCAGACGGCCTATAACACTTCTTTGGCGAACTGCAAATATCACCTGTTTATTTCGATGACTTTCCGTGAGATACTACGAACTGTGACCTTCCAGACAGGAACTCAAGAATCCAGTTGCACAACTGCGACGATACTCTTATAGGCATGTAATTTTATTAGATGCCGCTTTTGAGGAACGGTGTCAAAAACCCTTCTGGAACCTTAGAAATATGGAATCAATTTCCGATTCCCTGTTGGTAGCACTCATTATTTCACGTGAATAAGGAAGTAGTTGTGTTTCACAAGAACCGTATTATCTGAATCCGAGCTGACTACGTGCAAATAGATCGTTTTCGTCGAGGTACTTCGTAATGTTCGAAAACAGAATATGTTTCAAACTCCTACTACAGATCGACGTGACTGATATGGGTCTGTAATTCAACGGATTGCTTCTGTTTCCTTCCTTGTGTATTGGTCATGAATGCTACATATGGAGCTATTTGCATGAGCATACTTCGAAAGGAGCCTAATTGGTACTGTAAAATGAGGTGAATTAAAATAGTGAGATGGACAGAAACGAAACTTCCTAAAAATTTCTATACTGTCGTGTCGGAAGATAAAGAGGAATGTCATTCAAAGACTGACAGTGAACCAATCTAAGACGGAAACTATGGATTTCAAAGTTGATGGCACTGTCAGATGAAGTTTTGTTCACTTTATGCCAAACCTCGGATGTGATGCTGAATTTGCTTGCTTCGAACTTTACCTTTCACTGACAATCTAAGTTGTGTTGTTCTAATTTAAATACGTGTTAAGAAAGTTCGCAGTTCCGTTCCGTTAAGTAAAAGTTGCGTTTTAAAGTATCCTTTAATCTAACTTATGTTTACTAATTGAAAATGTATGGTTGTGTTTTAGAAATTTACGGGGTGAATAGAAACAGAAATCGTCAGCGTTTGTTCAGAAGAACACCTAGAATCTGACGTAAGTGAGAACCACATGGTTGTGTTATCAACTCAGGAGACTACGCTGTGATTAAAGTATATGGAAAAAGTAAGCACTCATTTAGATTCCATGCACATAAAATTTGTTACTTAGAAGGAAAAATGATTTTTTTAAAAAAAGGGTGGTTAAAAACGTTTGTTGTAGCAGATGAGGAGTCAGTTTTTACTCAAAGACGTTGTTCGAAAGCCTTTAGTTGCTTGTTGCAGGTACGACTTTTAGATTCAAAGAAGTCATTTTTTAACTTGATGTCAGTTACTTAATGCATTAACAGGCAAATCAAGTTCATCAGTTCAATGTTATAATAAAGTAACTGGACATATAATAATTTTTATTTTAAGAATGGAATCAAAAAACTAGTCAATGCAATATTTTTGGTTTTGTATTGAATAAAATCTTTCTTGAACAAGATAATTTTTGTTTCTTATTCTCCTAGATCAAATAAAAGATTTCGAAATGTTTCCATTCACCCCCAAAGCCCAATAAACAGAAAAAATAGTAAGCTTAACATTGATGTTTTTATTCACTCCTCTCTGTGGCGTGAATAGAAACACCCTTTTATTTTTTATGTTATAAACCACTAGCTTGGTTCCAAACCTAATTATAAGGTTAAAGTCAGATGCAAGATCTATAATCCCATATAATTCTGATTTTCATATTTCTCTTTATACTTACCGCATTTGACGATATACAGCCTGGACCGGAGGATATCCACTTCGAAGTTACGTTGGCAGCTGTTCTTGATTCGAATTCAGGAATATTTATGTCTTTTCTGTTGGTAAAGGGAAGTATAATTAAAATGCATGCGGTTCATACCTATTGGTTACGGGCAGCATTGAACAAAACGATCATTACATGCGTTGTCAAACTAGACTAAGTAACAAAACTCAGAGAAATATACAGGTATAAGGAAATGTATTCTGCTTTCCCTACTCTTTGCGATTGGTGCTCATGTACGACGAATGTTTAAAATTAAAAACCATAATACGTATCAAAGTGCGACGCGGTGATGCACTGTGAGTTAGGGGCGCCCTCCACTTCCGAGTATTTGCCCAGTAGACGTAAACAGTTCGCAGCCGGAATAGGAGTGAGTAAACAAAGGATTACCACCCTCTGCCGTCCGGGTCGCGTCGACTCTTTTGTGCTCGTGGCCGTTGGTGTAAACATCTCGCACCCCAGCCGTCGGAAATATGACGTCATAGCGAGATCGCTCCTGTTTTTCCACTTATGAACTTTACACTCTACTTTTATACATGGCCCAGTCACATTAATGTGACCATCGCCTATGTTCGACGTCATGTGCAGTAACCACTCACAGACGACAGGTGGCAGCACTAGCAGTTAGTTAGCTACGTGTTCCATTGATCAATAGCACGGAAAACCGTTATGATGTGGAACGTGTCAAATGCACAAGAAACGCGCACAGGAAACAAGGGTTTGTTTTTTTTACTGTTATACCTAAATATGTGTATTATCTTTCCCATTCCCTTAAATGGCACAAAATGCATATAATATATCTCCAAATTTATTTACTCATATTCAAGAATTCATCTATGCTATAGAAGGAGTTGTCACGGATGTATGATTTCAATTTGTTTTTGAAGCTATTTCTGCTGTCTGTCAGACATTCTATTTCATCTGGTAATTTATCAAAAAGTTTTATAGCAGCATATGTTACCCCTTTCGGTACCAAAGATAGGTTAAATAAAGGATAGTGTAGGTCTTTCTTTTTTCTAGTTTGTAATCATGAATGTTGCTGTTGATTTTATACTGGTCCATGTTGTTGAGAAAAAGTTTCATTACTGAGTAAATGTACTGTGAAGCAGTTGTAAGAATTCCTAACCTTTTAAACAGATGCCTACAAGATGTGCGACTATGAACCCCACACATTATTCTAACTACTTTGTTTTGAGCAGTGAATACCTTTTGCCTAAGTGTTGAGTTGCCCCAGAATATTATTCTGTATGACAACAGTGAGTAGAGGTATTCAAAGTATGTTAGCTTACTAATTTCTACATCCTCTAAATTGGCAATTATTTTGATTGCAAAAGTTGCTGAACCTAGTCGCTTTAGGAGATCCAAAATATGACTTTTCCAATTAAGATTCTCATCTATATGTACACCCAAAAACTTAGTATGCTCTACCCTGGCTACTGACTTCTTTTGATGTGTTATGTTTATTGAAGGAATTATACTTTTTGCAGCAGAAAATTGGATGTACTGTGTTTTTTTTAAAGTTCAGAGCAAGCCCATTCCCAGAAAACCAATTAATAACTTTTCCAAAGACCTTATTTGTATCATTTTCTATCCGACTTTCTTTTACTGGATTCAGCATAAAATTGGATGTACTGTGGTTTTTCAAAGTTCAGAGCAAGCCCATTCGCAGAAAACCAATTAATAACTTTTTCAAAGACCTTATTTGTATTATTTTCTATCGGACTTTCTTTTACTGGATTAATAATTATGCTTGTATCACCAGCAAACAGTGTCAGTTCAGCATCTTGTTTCACATAAGAAGGGAGGTCATTCACATATTTCAAGAACAGGAGAGGACCCATGATCGAACCTTGTGGAAACCTAATGTAATTTCACCCCAGTTAGATGAAATGGAAAACTCCTTTGAAGCATATAAAGAGACTTTTTGCTTCCTGTTCTGTAGATATGACTTAAACCACTCAATGCTGTTCCATTTATACCACAGAATTGTAATTTCTCTAACATAATGTCATGGTTCACACAATCAGATGCTTCGGATAAGTCACAGAATATTCCTACTGGTGACATTTTACTATTTAAAGACTCTATTATGTGGACAGTGAAATTGTATATTGCTGTCTCAGTGGAACAGCGTTTCTGAAATCTGAACTGTGATTTACTAAGTATCCCATTACTCAGTAATTAAAACTTGCGGGCTAAGATGCCGTGGTCTGTACTTCTCCCTGACGTTTCGTTGCCAGCTGCGGGAAACATCATCTGAAGTGAGTCTACGATTGGCTGCTAGGCCGTGGAGGTCCTGTTTATATAGAGCGCGTAGAGGGCGCCACCACTCGTCACATGTTGTCAACAGCAAAACTATCTCTGGCTGGCGTCATTACTCTCGATCGAAGGTAATCGATTGTCACATCTTTGGTACAAAGTCGATCGCCATATGTTATCTAACTTCAAGCCTTCTTCTTTCCTGTTAATAGCCCGGAAGTTTTAATTACTGAAGACGTCGGCCGTGAAAGCATACACGCTATGATTATCCCATTACTGCTGAGATGGCTAACCATTCTTGAGTATATTACTTTCTCAAAGATTTTTGAAAATGCTGTAAGCAGGGATACTGGCTGATAATTATTGACATCTGTGTTTTCCCCCTTTTTGTAGAGAGGCCTGACAATGGCATATTTTAACCTGTCTGGAAAAATACCATGAGTCAGTGATGCATTACATATGTGACTCAAAACATCAGCTATAATTGCTCTACATTGTTTTAATAACTTGTTAGAGATGTCATCTACTCCAACAGAACATTTATTTTTCAAAGATTTAATTATTTTACTTATTTCACAAGAGGTTGTTAGATGAAACTTAATCTGACTAAAATTTTTCGAAACTGACTCTTCTCTGTACTGCCTGACCTTTTCTTTTGAACGATTCTCACCAATTTTTTCTCCTACACTTAAGAAGTGATTGTTAAATACATTGGCTACCTGTGTACTGTTGGTTAGAATGGTCTCATTCTCTTTAACAGTAATACTACCTACCCCAGTGGTTACTTTTCCTGTCTCCCTTCTAACAACATTCCATAATGATTTGATTTTATTGCTGGAGTTGTTAATTTCTTCTCTAACATACATATTTCTTGATTTCCTTACAACTTTTCTCAGTATGTTACAATAATTTTTATAGAATAAAACTACTTCTGCATCTTTACAAGTTCTTGCTGTCTCATACAGTTTTCTTTTTCTTTTTGAAGATACTTTAATACCTTAGTAATCCAAGGTTTCTTTGAAAAGTTTGTGGTGTTACATTTAGTAATTTTCTTTGGAAAACAATGTTCAAAAAGGGATAGAAATTTATCAAGAAATATGCTGCATTTATCATTAGCATTTGGCGCATATATACATCTTCCCAGTTTACATTTCCTAAACTTTCTCTGAAGTGAACTATAGATACTGGGTTGAGCACCCTCACACTTTTACTTAATGGTTTCTGATGTGTACACCCTGTTACGTTTTGTAAGTTAATGAGTTGTGCATCATGGTCAGATGATCCGTTTACCACAGGGAAAGCATGTGTTTGTTCTACATCCTCTTGCTGTACAAATACATTATCTATTAGAGTACTACTGTCCTGAGCTATATGTGTAGGGAAATTGGTCACTGTTTCTAAGTTATATGTTGTTAACAACACTTCTAGTAAAATTTTCCTATCAGAATTGCTTGGAAAGTTAACACTGAAATCACCACAGATTAATAACTTCTTCTTTTGGTCTGACAGACAGCATAATAGGGAGTCAAACTTTTTTATGAATAGCTCCCAATCTCCTAGTGGAGACGTGTACACTATTGCTAATATCAGCACAACATTATCTAGCTGAAGTTCACATGCATAAACCTCAAAGTGCTGATCAACACAAAATTTGCTTACTTCAACAGTTCTGTATTTATACGCTTGTTTTACGAAAATGGCAACTCCTCCTTTATCCATACTAGTTCTACAAGTGTAAGATGTTAAATTATACCCATTTATACTGACATTTTCCATTCCCAAAGTTACTTGGTGCTCAGACAGACAAAGTATATCAATCTCATTCTTATTTTTCAGATCATCTAAACACATTATCAGCTCATCTACTTTATTTTTTATTCCCCTGATATTTTGGTGAAGTAAATTGATACTGCCCTTAGCTTTATCCCTATTTGCTGTGCATGAAGTTTCTTTTCTTCTTTTTCCCATGGTTGTTGTCTGTCTGGAATTTGGCTTTAACCTAAGAAACCTGTCTGCATGGTCCCAATAAGCACAGGAATCACCCCTTGTGTGACTGTGGCCCCCCTTACAGTATCTGCTAATAGAGAAGCTAACTTATCTTTCCCCTTACTATTAAGGTGCAGGCCATGTGTAGTGTAACCCTACCTACCAATAGCATCAACTGGAACAACGCTCATGTGAGACTTTGCCAGTGTCTGAAGCATCCCGTTCAGCTCAATGTTAACACGCCTTACAGCAGTGTTTACCCAGGGCTGATCATGGCGCTGAAAGACCTCCACAAACCCCACATTCGCGTGCCCAGTTTCTGCTCCTATTTTATCCAGGTCACTGCTAATACTATATCTTGGATTCATAGCCAGGCTGTTTCCTGCTCCCCCAACTACAATTACCTGATCTTTCTTCTCAAAGTCCTTGCATAGCTGATTTAAGTTTTCTGTCACCCGGCTAGGGTTAGCACTTGGTTTCGCAAAACTTGTGACCTGGGACTCTGTCACTAATTTCTCATGAAGCTGTTGGCCCACACCCCTCCCATGGCTGCTACCTATAAGCAGAATTTTTCTTTTCCTATTCTGGTTTGATCCCGACCTGTCTTTTTTCTTTAAGCTAGTATTCTGCTTCAACCTACATTCAACTACAACTGAATGAAGCCCTTCCTCCACTACGTCAGATAGCAAGCCAAACTGATTTGTAAACTGAATTGGACGGTATAAAAGCGTGCCGGGAGGAAAAAGTGCAGCAGTTGTAATGCGGAAACGGAGCAATTTATCTGATGGTCAAAAGAGCATGATCATTGGCTTTCTGGCCAAGCGTGGAAGCATTTGCGAAACGGATAAGTTTGTAAACAGTTCGTGTGTCGTCGTGGTTAAATTATAAGGTGCATGGGAAAATGGGCTATCCAACATCGGCGCTGAAGGAACTGTAGCGCAGCACGGGCCATAGATGACAGGGCTGAACGTCGGCTGCAGCGATGTGTACAGAGGAACAGACGTGCAAGTGTTGAGCAACTGACCGCCCAGATAAACCAAGCAGCTACCAATAGTCTCTCCTCAACAGCCGTTCAGCGAACGTTGATGCATGTGGGCAACCGCAACAGGTGCCTGGTACTTGCACCCATGCTGACTGCTGTCCACTGGTGACGAAGGGTGAAGTTTGCTCGCCCATACCGCAACTGGATGTTCACTGAGGAGCGATAGGTGGCTTTTTCAGATCAATCACAGTCCATGCTCCATCGAAAACATAGCCATCGGCGTGAATGGCGTCAAACTACTCAAAGCAAATACACTGCAGCAATCGTCGGAAGGGTCCAGGCCGGAGGACGGAGCTTTTTGGTCTGGGAAATGTTTTCGTGGCGTTCCCTGGGTGATTTCGTCATTCTGGATAGCACAATGGACCAACAAAAGTATGTATGTTCGCTTTGGGACCATGTCCACCTCTAAGTTTTCTCTCGGCTCGGTGGCGTCTGCCAACAGGACAGTTCGAGGTGTCACACAGCTTGCAGTATACATGCGTGTTTCAGAAGGCACCAGAATGTACCCGCCTGGCCTCCAAACTTTCCAGATTTAAACCCACTTGAGAATATGTGGGACCATCTCCATCGGGCTGTTGGCGCCATGGATCCTCAACCGAGAAACCTAGCGCAGCTGGCCAAAGCACTGGAGTTGGCATGTCTCCGCATCCCTGTCGGTTCCTTCCAGAACTTCATTGACTCTTCCCGCACGCAACAGTGGTCCGTGTTGCAAAACGTTGTTGTTTAGCTTTTGACAGGTTGTTACATTAATGTGTGTAAAAGGTTCTTCAAAAAGTGCACTGATTTTTAATCGTATAGTATACTAGCTTTACCCGGCGAACTTCGTTCCGCCTCTAAAAATCTTTATATGTTATAGCTGACACGGCAAACGTTGCTTTGCCATGTAAATTATCTCTAGCCTATAAGAATAGTGTATACGTGTAGTACAATGTATACGTGTAACACAATAGCTTGAGACACAAACAATAATAATGGCCGAAAACTGTGTAGGGAGTGAGAAAAGGCTTAGAGAGAAGTCCGGCAGTATCGGCTACTACTAGTTTTAGCGTTTCTACGGCAGGTCGCGCGGATTTAGCCGATACACGGCTCGTCCAGGAGCATACAAACATAGCGGCAACTTCATGTCGAAACGTGTTCACCAGCATTATGAATAAGGCCAAGCACACACGCATCGATTTTTATCGTACGTAAAAATATTGTACGATTAAATTCTTTTAGAGGAACAAAGGAGAGCTTAGGAACTTCTTTGTTCCACTAAAAGAATTTGATTGTACGATTATTTCCGCATGATAAAAATCGATGCTTGTGCGCTAGGCCTAAATGTCGGTTTGGCGAATGACGCGTGCTGCCTAGTTAAACTTCTTAGTTACGTCGATTCAAAGAGGGATATTCGAGTCGTTGCTTTTGGTACGTTTTCTTCAATTACCTATCTATCGAATAGTGAAAGACTATCACCGGTAGACACCTGGTGGGGATAACTGATCAACTGGTAATTGATCAGTTATCGACCAGGGTTGAAAATTATTAAATTACTAAAATCGCTATTAACCCTTTGTTTCCTGACATAAGAAAAAATTTACTTTTTAACATTTTCTTTGCAGAATTGATGCTATTGTGGCCTCAAATGACGGTAGGATTTTTTGTAAAATTTTATTTTATTTTTCACAACTTTTTTCTCTCCTGGTACTCAGAAGTACCGTCAGACTCCATGGACAGAATCACAATATGCGCAGAAAAATGCTCCAATATTTATAACTTGTACTTTATTCCACATAAATATTAAATATTTTTACAATAGAAAATTAATTAACAGAAATATGATATTTCTGAATTTTTTAAAAAATTTCGATAAATTTATTCTAGAGCAACTTCACAATACATAGTAACTTAGCTATACATTTTTGACAGTATATACATATCACATATTTAGTGTTAGTGATACCTCATGAAATTGTAGGAAACAGTTCTTTTTCTCATTGTAGTACAAATACACTTTACATGTACTACATTTTGAATGTGGTGTCGACTGAATTTTATTTTTCGCACACATTTCGCATCGTCCTCTTTTACAACTGAACACTACAAAATGGTTTTCTCAGTTGCCAAGACGTACATTCTTCGGAACAGAAAAGTTATCCTTCCTTCTCTTTGGGGGAGTTATTTCATCTTTACCAGAGTTTCTCTTTTTGAGATTTGGCACTTGCTGTTCATTCATTACCCTAGTGCCAAAGCACTCCTGAATTCCAGCCGTGGCAGTGCCCCATGTAGATCACTGGAAATGACGTAAGCATTGACAAAAGCAATTTCTATTGCTCCCCAGAAGAGACGGTGCCACTGTTTCTTTGATCGCCTGTCAAGACCATAAGTTGAACGTAATCTGTCTGCATGATCCACACCACCCATGTGTTTATTGTAATCACATACAATAACTGGTCATGGTATAGTCATACTAGTTCCAGCTTTCTGTTTTCTTGTCACTACGCTCTGTTCAGTGCCATGGAAGTTTGACGCAAAATACACTACTTTATTTTCCCTCCACTGAAATACTGTCAGGTCTAAAGATGACTCTCTGTGATTTGATTCCCCACGGTTTAGACATTTTTCTTTAGGTAAATTCCCTGGCAAACCTTTCCTGTTTGTTCTAATTGTTCCACATGCAAATGTATTTACGGATTTCTGTGTGAGAAAAAGTGGACAGAACAACTAGTGAGAGGTAACGTATTGTTGCTACAATAAACTGTTCGCACAACCTGACGGTACTAATACGTCCGCCTTATATTTTCCACTTTATCTCATTCACTTGTAACGTAATGCTTCAAGCTATTATAAAAAAACAAAGAAGGTAAGTACGTACAATGGAAAACTCAACGGAAGTTTCAATAAACTGCACACAAGTTCAGGCAACACCATGGAAACAAGCACATACACTCCTGGAAATGGAAAAAAGAACACATTGACACCGGTGTGTCAGACCCACCAAACTTGCTCCGGACACTGCGAGGGGCTGTACAAGCAATGATCACACGCACGGCACAGCGGACACACCAGGAACCGCGGTGTTGGCCGTCGAATGGCGCTAGCTGCGCAGCATTTGTGCACCGCCGCCATCAGTGTCAGCCAGTTTGCCGTGGCATACGGAGCTCCATCGCAGTCTTTAACACTGGTAGCATGCCGCGACAGCGTGGACGTGAACCGTATGTGCAGTTGACGGACTTTGAGCGAGGGCGTATAGTGGACATGCGGGAGGCCGGGTGGACGTACCGCCGAATTGCTCAACACGTGGGGCGTGAGGTCTCCACAGTACATCGATGTTCTCGCCAGTGGTCGGCGGAAGGTGCACGTGCCCGTCGACCTGGGACCGGACCGCAGCGACGCACGGATGCACGCCAAGACCGTAGGATCCCTCGCAGTGCCGTAGGGGACCGCACCGCCACTTGCCAGCAAATTAGGGACACTGTTGCTCCTGGGGTATCGGCGAGGACCATTCGCAACCGTCTCCATAAAGCTGGGCTACGGTCCCGCACACCGTTAGGCCGTCTTCCGCTCACGCCCCAACATCGTGCAGCCTGCCTCCAGTGGTGTCGCGACAGGCGTGAATGGAGGGACGAATGGAGGCGTGTCGTCTTCAGCGATGAGAGTCGCTTCTGCCTTGGTGCCAATGATGGTCGTATGCATGTTTGGCGCCGTGCAGGTGAGCGCCACAATCAGGACTGCATACGACCGAGGCACACAGGGCCAACACCCGGCATCATGGTGTGGGGAGCGATCTCCTACACTGGCCGTACACCACTGGTGATCGTCGAGGGGACACTGAATAGTGCACGGTACATCCAAACCGTCATCGAACCCATCGTTCTACCATTCCTAGACCGGCAAGGGAACTTGCTGTTCCAACAGGACAATGCACGTCCGCATGTATCCCGTGCCACCCAACGTGCTCTAGAAGGTGTAAGTCAACTACCCTGGCCAGCAAGATCTCCGGATCTGTCCCCCATTGAGCATGTTTGGGACTGGATGAAGCGTCGTCTCACGCGGTCTGCACGTCCAGCACGAACGCTGGTCCAACTGAGGCGCCAGGTGGAAATGGCATGGCAAGCCGTTCCACAGGACTACATCCAGCATCTCTACGATCGTCTCCATGGGAGAATAGCAGCCTGCATTGCTGCGAAAGGTGGATATACACTGTACTAGTGCCGACATTGTGCATGCTCTGTTGCCTGTGTCTATGTGCCTGTGGTTCTGTCAGTGTGATCATGTGATGTATCTGACCCCAGGAATGTGTCAATAAAGTTTCCCCTTCCTGGGACAATGAATTCACGGTGTTCTTATTTCAATTTCCAGGAG
Organism: Schistocerca cancellata; assembly: GCF_023864275.1. NCBI lineage: Eukaryota > Metazoa > Arthropoda > Insecta > Orthoptera > Acrididae > Schistocerca > Schistocerca cancellata. The sequence goes on from NC_064634.1 coordinate 189,719,732, forward strand.
TGTACAATCTTCTGTTTTCACAGCAGCGCGCGAAAAACAATTTCAAGCTCTGACCGCCAAAGAGGTCTATGTATTGCACAATAACATCTATGAAACAGTAGAGCAGAGTTACTGTTACGTACCGACAGGCTTTCAGATCACGAAACTGCACCACGAGAAAATAATGAGAGTCGAAACTTACTGGTACTTTCAAGTACCGTCAGGCAACAAAGAGTTAAAATAGGAGCTGGTAGTAGAAAGGTGAAAATTTAGGGTTGCGTGTAATTTTTAATGGGGTGGACCACCCTTATCACTTAGGGGTATGAAAAATAGAATACGACCGATTCTCAGACGTACCGAATATACATGTAAAATTTCATCAGAATCGATCGAGCTGTTGATCAATTGATAATTGATCAGTTATCGACTGGGATTAAAAATTATTAAATTACTAAAATCGCTATTAAAAATAAGGTTTGGTGGTAGAAGGGTGAAAATTTAGGGTTGTGCGTGTTTTTTAATGACACATCATAAAAAATAAAAAGTTCTGTCCAAAAAATAAGAAAATTTTTTTTTGGGTGGATCACCCTTACCACTTAGCGGCATGGAAAATAGATTACGAGCGATTGTTAGACCTACTGAATATAAATGTAAAATTTCATCAGAATCGATCGAGCCGTTTCGGAGGAGTATGGCAACTGTGACACGAGAATTTTATATATAAGGATTTTTTGATTTTTTTTAGGTTGACCGCTTTGTTGTGTATTATTTCCGTTTCCGGAAATATTCCGATTGTTGCTTCAGTCTGAATTCCTCGCTTTTCTTCAGTGTGTGTGCAGTACAGTGCACTGAATAGTTAACTGTTGCGCACCGTATGTTAATACTGCAAACATTTTATCGAGATACAGAAAGTTTTACAGCAACTATGAGACGTCGCCGCGCGATTCTAGGGAATGGACCAACAGTTCTCAGATTTTCAGTAAGTTCAATGAAGTGGGTTCAACATTTAACGCTAGGAGTTCTGTACGAGTCGGTCTGGCCGATCTGTGCAAAACATTGTAAGTCTTGACAGTGTGTCCAGTCAAGTCGGTTCTTCGCCGTTCCCAAGAATCGACCTAAGAAAATTTTCAGTCCGGCGAACTTTCCGGTATGATGTCCAGTACCTACCTTACAGATTTAAGTTAATGCAGAAACCGAGAGAAACCGTTCATGAGAAAAGGCGACATTGTTGACCGATTTTTGAGAATAAAACTGCAGGACGACGTTTTGCGAGGATCATCATCTTCAATGACGAGATGCACTGGATTTGTGAACTAGCAGAACTGCCATATCTAGGCTCAGAAATTCCTTGCTTGGATCAAGAGAGGGGAACGTGTCCATTGCGAGTCACTGGTGTATGGCAGTAAACCCTGAAACATCCCCGAGTTGAACGAGGCAATTCGACGTGTTGTCGGCGAAGTGCAAGTGGAATCTTGTCAGGCAGTTATAGCGAATTTCACGGACAGAACTTTTCTGTGCCACCATAGTAGAGGAGATCATACGCCAAACCATTTTACATATATGAAATGGGAAGGTATGACGAACATGTTTATCCAAGGTGTTTGTTTTAACTTGAGACAACTGAATATCTCGAAAACGAAGCATCGTACAAAAAAAAAAAAAAAAAAAAAAAAAAGATTCTAGGTGAAAAGTTAATAACAGTAAAGGGGACATCTGTCTGTGCTACGTCCTCCTTGCGAAGGCGGCGTCAGCTTTATATTTGCAGATGGGACCCCCCCCCCTCCCCCCTCTATTTTTATTCGTGATGGATGGAGCTGTTATCAACAAATAACAAGTGTGCCTGTTTTTGCAGCCAAGAACCGACGCAACGGATTCTACATTTCATGTAAATCTAAACCTTCGTGTTCTACCGGTTGGTATTGATGATCAACTATTACTTAATTGTTGCAAATGTGATTGTACTGTTCATGTAATATGGACAGACACTGACATTTCTGGCAAATAAGCTACTTGTAAGGTAATGTAGTTTTTTCTTCACCACAGTGTTGATTGTGGCGAGTCCCCAAACTATTGGAATGCTAGATTTCGGTGGGTGCCCTCGAACCCCGCCATCAGGATAACTGATTTTGTTTGTTTCCATCCAACCGTCGTAACTATCACGCTGACATCTACGCCGCTACCGGCGGAATACAAACCACAACCACTGTAATAAGGTAACAAGCGCACCTGCCATGGATACGCTCCGAAATCAAGCAGTTAAAAACAAACATTCTGTATATTTTGTTAACGTGTTTTGAAAAAATAAGGTTCATAATTTGATACACCAAACCTGGCGCGCTTTTGGTAACTTCGATTGGGTTTTTATATCTAAATATTTGCCACACATCCAGCGCAAATAGTAGAGAAGGCAGTGTATTTCCATGATTTTTGTTGTTACGGACTTGGGCAATTCCAACACGACAATGCAACACCCCACTCTTCCAAAATTGATACAGAGTAGCTCCAGGAACACTCTTCTGAGTTTAAAAGCTTTCGCTGACCAGAAACTCCCCAGATATGAACACTATTGAGCATATCTGGGATGCCTTGCAATTTGCTGTTCAGAAGAGAGCTCCATCCCCCCTCGCACTCTTACGGATGTACGGACACCCCCGCAGAATTCATGGTGTCAGTTCCCTCCAGTAATACTTGAGACAATAGTCGAGTCCATTCCACGTCATGTTGCGGCACTCTTGCGTGCTCGCGGGGCTCCACACGATATTAGGCTGGTGTACCAGTTCCTTTTACTCTTCAGTGTAGGCTGTATTGATTCAGTATATGAAGGTTCTGAGGTGAATCATAACAATAATAATAAGGTGGCATGGGTCAGTCCACTTCGCTATGCACACAGCTCACAATCATGGCAGATCGGAAGACTGTCGCGTTCCCTTTGTGATGCAACCCGTGGCACCTCCACTGCTTAAGTTAAGCCTGTTGACTGCGATCCACCAACAACAAACAAACAACAAAAGAATAAGAGCCGATTATAGGTACCACTGGGATACCACAACAATGGAATAGTCTATGGCAGCACAACAACAATAAGAATCAGTGGAATTCCAACACAATTCCACTATCAGGTAAATATAAGTAGTACTCACCAGCAAAGAGATCCAGTACAGAACTGTGTTGTTGACGCAAGCTACCAAGAGCTAAATTCATCAGTAAATGCTACCGAGGGGACGAAAGACTCACTACCCAGCAATGACCAATCCAGCAAACTAGATCTGGCCACATTACACCATCCAATGACAGGCAGAGAACATAATTCAGTGAACCTGTTGAGATATAACGAAGATGTGGACATTTGAGATGAGTTAAGTGCCGACCACTAGAAAAGTCATGATCAATGTAAATATATAGCTCAGACCACTGTTAATGCTATAATGGGAAATCTATTGACTACAGTTGTTACTGATACATGTGCTACTGTGAATGTGATGTCAAGGAGTTTATTTAGCAAGATTAGTGAGTTACGATGGTACCTACTTACCTATTGCAAAACTGCAAGATCATTGGAGCAGTCAATTTCTGAAGGAGAGAGACTTCTCCTCGAGCAACTGCTATTTTAGTATCGATGGTGAAAATATCATTGTAGATTTGATGAAAAGGACAGCTGAACATGGTAAATTCTGCCTAAGCATGAGAGATAAATTTATTAAGACAAAAGTTGCACAAAACAGTAGCCAGCCTCCTCATTGTATTTCGGTTCAGAATGACAAAGACCAAAAAATGACAAGGCGACAGAATCTTCAACTATTAACTGCTACCGCAGACCAAACTAAAATATATGTTATTATATGTTATTGCAGTACATACGCGTCTTTAACAAGAGCCCAGGTATCATACATACTTATCAGTATCGCATGGACGTAATTCAACACAAAGTTGATTGCCAAAATTCACACTCCATGATACGGACGAAATGAGAGGCGCTTGCGAAACACATACCACAGATGTTAGAGCAGAAAGTTATAGAACCATCACTGTCACCTTACTGCAGCTCTTTATTATCAGTAGCTGAATAGGGTGTTCTAAATGCATGGGCTATTAATTAAATCAGTGTTACAGTTGATTTAGACTGGAAAATTTAGATGAAAAACTACAAAAATTTCGTGAGGTTACGTTCTTTACAAGCATTGAACCATTAGAACACTTATTTTAACTGTGACCAATTCCAATTTGTAACTGGAGTTCATTTGTTTGTTTAAAAACAATAATACATGACAGTAAATGTTAACATTAAAACCATAGGACGATGACAAGAACTCAAAAGCAGTCAGAACGCTGCCAGACAGCTGTAGCATCCCAATAATATGATATGAGTAATATTTGTGCCACTGTCTCACCAACATTTGTCGAAAGCAATACATTTGCCATCATTGCTACTGCTGGAGACACCAGTTTACGCCACAATAAAATCTCATAACTGGGAACTATTGTAAATACTGCCAGGTAATTTGAAAAATACATAGCACACCTTATGCGTAATACTTGCATCATGTATTGACGATCTCATCCTGCTTTATAGCCATATGCGCTGTCATTCCCTCTCCTGTATCTAATTGTTACATTAAAGACCCACAGACCCTTTCTACTGCATATTCTGTCCACTCCCTCTGTGTATAATGATTTTTTCGTAAGTGTGTGTGTGTATGTGTGTGTGTGTGAGTGTGTGTATGCGTGTGTGTGTGTGTGTGTGTGTGTGTGTGTGTGTGTGTGTGTGTGTGCCATCATGTCTTTAGTGCTATACCGCAAATTTTAACTATTGGAAATGTATACATACAGATATTCTGTGTTACTATATCGTATCTGGATTTTTCTGGATTTCCATATTTTTTACATTTTGCTATTTTTGCATATTTCCCACATTTTTCCGTTTTCCGTTTTCTCGCCTATTTTTTCTTTTTTTCATGTTTTCCACATTTTTTTATAGTCTATATGTAAATATGCAAGCATATAATACACTCTTATTGCTTACCTAACCTGGTGTGAGTTACTACTTTTACTAGTGATCGACAGAAGTCTAATAACGAAGGCAAAAGCGGAAACGGATGTCAAAAGCCAATTTTAGCGGAAGCGAATGCAGAAGTCTATATGTTAAGAAAAAAGTAACAATTCTTTATCAAACGCTGTTTTTTACTATACACAAAATTTATCAATGGCAGCTTATAATTAACAAAAAGTAATTTTGCCAGTTTTTCACACCCCAATCTGTTTCGATGTTCTTCGTCTATGAGTGTATGAATAATTGTTCACTGGCTTCTCTACTGCGAGGAACTGACAAATACTGGCGAGACGGTGGCGATAGCTAGTGGTACTAGTGTCCATTTTATTTCCACCACAGTAGCCGATCATCTTTTAGAGAAAGTCTTTTTTTCTTTTTTTTACTCCAGTAGGTTTAATTGTAGCACATTGTTGTTTTCGTTAGTCGTAGTCGGGTCTTGCTGGTCTTCGTTCACATTTAACATGAATTCTAACGTTAATTAAGATTCTGTGATTAGCCCACAACTTGTTGAAGGCTGATTTTCAATTTCAAACCGGAAGGTTTTAGGACTAATGAGTTGGGTTCTCTGGCTTTCATCATCATCAAATTAAGTATTTGGGACCCAGCTTGCTCTGTGACAATGCAATTGAAAAAGTTTGACTTGTATCGCGTATCTAAATACTGCGCAATTGTGTGCATATCGTTTTTGGTCAGTTCTCCAGATCTCATGCTTGTATTGAATTCATCCCGTAATTTTCTTGTAAAATTTTGAAACTGTTCTGAAGTATTAGGTTTTGTTTCTTCTTGCTGTAAAGTGGCCACAAGAACCTGAATTAGCGGTATGACTGATGAAATGCTCGCTTGAGTTGCTTAAGTTTCTAGTAATTCCTTCGAATAATTTGATTACTTCTACAAATTTTTGAACATTTATCCAGTATTCAGTGGAGATGATCGTAACTGGATTTGAACATAAGTGCAAAATTAGCGAATCCTTGAGCTTTGACAATCGTTTCATTATATAGAACGTGCTATTCCAGCTGGAAATGGAAGAAATTAAATTAACAGATAGGATTTTCATAAAAACAAAACACACAATACTTACACTAAAGATATATCATAAAATTAAAATTCATTTATATTTATTTAAGAATATTTACCTGAATGACAGATAAAGCTGGTTGATTAAGGCGTTCCCTTTGAATTTTGGCCAGCTCGGTTTGTGCGTCCAAGGAATGACTGAAATGGGTGGTGATTTTTTTCAACTTAGCAGTAAGTTGTAGGAGCCACTCCTGCGATTCCGCGCTAGCTCGAATACAAAGTTGTATCTTGATGTACTGCACAATTCACACCATCAAAGCCAGACATCTGCATGCTTTAACCATGTTAGATACACGATCACGAACGATACAATGCACTCACTGCTTGGTGACTTATGCCCCATTCTTGAAGTATCGTTTCAAATTTTATCGATATTACATCAACCGAATGACACCAAGTCAGGAATTCACATTTGAAAATTGTAGACATCTTTTGAAAATTCTTTGAAATACCATGATACGTCAAACTAAGTAATGAAGTTCCAGAATTTAGATCAGACATATGTCAGTTGTGAAAGACATTTTTCAAATTCTTCAACTAAATTTTTTATTTTTCTTGCCAGATAGTTGTACAAGTTATCGCACAAAATACAAAGTAAAAAAAAATCACGATCCTTCAACGTATACTTTGGAAGAGCAGCTTTCATTACTATGCGAAAGCGGTACCCTCGACAAAATTAAGTGAAAAGTTCCGGAGGGTAATCATTTCAGCAATTACATTATTCATTTGTTGGGACTTTACGTGTGAGAAATCTCAATAATCCATTACTTGCAGACTTTGTTGCAATGTAAGTTGTTTTTTAGCATCTTTGGTCGGAGTAAAAGATACCTACAGTAACGACACTATAACAATAGTAAAAACACCCAAATAAATTAAATATGTAAAAAATAAAAAAATAAAATTCCAAGTTGTTAAGTAGAGCACGATAATAATTCGCAGCATGCTCAGCTGAAGCGACAATTGTAAAAGAAACGTTTCTGAACCAATTTATAAATCACACTGCAGTTTTTCTGTAGGATGTTAATCGATAAATATTGGATTTTGTTCTTCATATTTCATACTAGGTTTCAGCAACTTATTTACCATCATTAGTGTTTATTTTAGGATTGATGATGGTAAAGAAGTTGCCGACACATGGCATGCAATATGGAGAAATTGTCTGAGGTGTAACATATTATCTCCTGCCAAGGTCAATCGTAATCTGCACCAGAAGTCCTTATCAGTGCCCTTGAGATGAGAGCGTTATCTGGGCTCGTACTCACCCTGCATAACTATTTGCATGTAACGCAGTGGCGTAATATGAAGTTTCACTTGAGCACTGAGCACAGTTCTGAGATAATACGAGTTCTGAGCCCGGTGATCTATATAGATCACTCCCCATGGCATCATGTGAAATGAAAAAACAACGTTGTGCAGTAGATAGTTGATGAAATATCGTAGTTAAACACAGGTGGCTAAATTAAACATGAAATACATGTGTCACAACTCACATAAATATATTTAGAAAGGCTTGAATCGAGCTACCAAATGAAACAAAACGTCTCTATAAAATTCTAGTTTATTGCTAGATGCATTAATATGATTCTAGCCACTGAATAAACTATATAAATAATGACGAAAGGGTACAAAGGTGTGAAAATATATACGAAGCACCTTGCCACAGGTGAGTGGATTTTAGATAGAAATGATGCAAAAACAATGTCCACGAAAATCGCCAATGATTGTTGAATAAGTTGATAGCATAAGAAAAGGTCCAACAAAGTTTATACAAGTAGCAGTTCACTTGCCTAAGTTCATAAGGAGTGCAGCTAGCTGGCTGTGTGGATTAATTAAGAAAAATGAAACTTTGACGTGAAACAAGTAACTTAGCAGTCCCTTCATCACAATGTGTACAAATATAGCCCATACTTACCACTCTGCTGATATTCAGGTGCAGAGGATGTCTAAGTAGTTGCTCAGAATTATAAGTTCAGCACTGGCATTGTGATGAGGTCTAAGGTGAAGACATCTCCCTCTGCAATAGGCCTACTAAAGTGTAGTCATCTCTCCCTGAAGATCTAGAATGAAGTGGTGCACTGTATCAAGTCTTCTCCTCCACAAATTCTAACTGATTCCGCCAGCGCCAGATTCTTGATAGCCAATACCAGTATTCTTTCTGAGTTATGACCAATGAAAAGTTTATGGCAACTCCAACAATTTCCCTTTTTCTAACGAAACTGCCTTGGTTAACCAATACTGCTCAGTTCTCACTTAGAGTGGAGCAGTAGATAGAAATTCTCTTGAATTATGTGTGTTTTCGAATTTCGCCCAATAGAAACAGCTGCATATCTCACGAAGGAGTCTCCAGCACAACAATGAAATTAATTGTCATGAGCCAACAACGGGCCTCCTTGCATAATTTAAACATCTACCCCTTAGGCGTCCTCTGGTCCCAGCGGCTATGTAACATGCTGAGTGTGTTGCATTTCTCTGTCCTTTGGAGATCTTTGTCTTTTCTAACAGGCCCTCCTCAAGCTCCTCAAACACTGAAAGTTTACAAAGTGCTGGCCACTAATGGTCTGCCACCCCTATGGCACCATGTTCCCAGCAAGTACCTGACTTATTGTTGACTTTCACCAGAAACATTTTTATGGTCTGTGTGCCATGCTCTCCTCGAAGCTCTTGTGGGTTCTCACAGCAGACTAGCCGTCCCAAGTTGCAGAAAAGCACTACAAAGATCTGTCACCATACACAATTAAACGAAACAATACTACTTATATTTCAATCATTAGTGTTAGATTTAATTGTATACATACTTTTATGCAGAATTAATAATTTAAATGAATTGAGTAAGTCATCTGAATAATTGATTATTAAAAAGGCTATGAAGTAGTTTTGGAAAACTGTTCCGTAACAGTAACTATAGACATTGGGGCACTGGGGCAATTGCTTAAATTTCTCCTTCATTTTGTCTCCAACATCCAGCACACTGTTACTGCGCATGTGAATTTTTACCCTTCCCTTACTACGGAACTCAGTAGATGGTTGCGGGGGAGAGGACCACTGATTTCTCAAAGTTGATCTGGTGCCCTTCCGTAAGGCTGTATTACTCTTTCGCTCATTTATCCAGATTTCTATTCTTGATGTGCCGTCTACGTTTAGAATGGCGCTCGGCTATGATGATGAATGTCGCCACTTCCACATGGCGCATTGTAGACACTAGTTGCTTCCAAATCTAGGCTCTCTTTCACTGAACACAGAAAATCCTTAATTTTCCGTGGAGTCGGAATACTGGTCTAATACCGTGTTTACGTAATAGGCGCTCATTTTGCTTGCGCCCGCCATGAAGGATTGTTGTGGGTTTGTCTTTTTCTGCTGGCTAGGTGGTTTTGTGCCTATGTGGACCAATCAATGCAGCGCCAATTTGATGTCGTTTGAATCCGTTTTTTTCTTGAACACTTTCTTAAGGTATTTCAATTCAGATCCCAGGTGATTATTGACTGAATTGTCTGTGCTCTGTATAATAACGTTCTGGCGACAGAACGCTTTTGAGCTGGATGATGCAAAGTGCAGTCATTTAAATGTAGAGCGAGGCGAGTCAGCATTCTGTACACAGAATGACCCAATCGCCCATTCAGTTCACTTTTAACCATTGCGTCCAATCTGGCAATTTCCCTTCCGCTCACAGCAGACAGTCGTCTCCTGACGAAGAAGATGGCGTCAGTCTTCGAAAGCTCGAGTTTTAACTCTGATCTGACGCGGCCTGATGACCGAGAAGATTTTATAGAAGGATGGAAAAGCATTAATTAATATTAATTTTTAGTATAAATCTGTTGTATTCACAAAAAATAATGAGCTCAAACAGAAACAAAAAGTCAATTTGAAAGAATTACCAGGTGGTTATAATTACAGTGCAACTACTCACGGAGGTCTATCGTGGACTGTAATTATCGTATGGCTGTGAAACTGATATACACTGAGAAAAATTAGTTCCATTTTTGGTCACCAGGTGCAAATACCGCTGAAAGCCGACATCGTAAGATGGCGTTCTACATTTTTTGTATGATGATATGACATCGACGCTGTCATTTGACAAAGATAACGTGAGTGGACAGTATGGATATCGAGAAGAGAGACCGTGCGCAATTAGTTAAACTGTTTTATGTTGACGACAAATGGTTCAAATGGCTCTGAGCACTATGGGACTTAACTTCTCAGGTCCTGAGTCCCCTAGAACTTACAGCTACTTAAACCTAACTAACCTAAGGACATCACACACATCCATGCCCGAGGCAGGATTCGAACCTGCGACCGTAGCAGTCGCGCGGTTCCGGACTGAAGCGCCTAGAACCGCTTGACCACCACGGCCGGCACCGTAACATGTTAAGACAGCAATTACATTGCTGCATTGAGAGAATATCGCCAACTGAAATGTCTAAGGAGAGGCACAAGGTCATTAAATGGCTTACACAAGATTATAATGTGCTTGATGTAGCACTTCGTCCTATCCCAGTGGAAGTTATTGACGACGTTGCTGTTGCTCTAACTCACCATGCAGCACGTGCCCGAGGTAGCGGTAGTGCTCGTGCAGTGTCACGGGAACTGTTTATCCCATGATCAACAGTACAAAAAGTTTTCCAGTCTATTTTACACTGTTACCCGTTCAAGATTGTAATGGTCGCCTAGTCGTAGATATTGCTGATTGCTATAATCGCACTATTTCACTCCCATTTACGGAGCTTGTTAGCACTTGATGTTAGGTTGGCACCATTAAAATGCATTGTGTTGTGGTAATCGCTGCTACTTGTGTAAGTAGGCTGTTTAGGTTTTCTTATTGGTAACGCCACGTAGTGCTCTGTATGAAAATCACTGGCTGTGCTGTGTGCAGTCTGTGGCTAGTTTGCATTGTTGTCTGCCATTGCAGTATTGGGCAGCTGGACGTGAACAGCGCTTAGCATTGCGCAGTTGGAGGTGAGCCGCCAGCAGTGGTGGATGTGGGGAGAGAAATGGCGGAGTTTTGAAATTTGTAAAAATGGATGTCATGAACTGCTGTATGTATTATGACTTTTGATGACTATTAAGGTAAATACATTGTTTGTTATTTATTAAAATCTTTCATTTGCTAACCATGCCTACTAGTATTTAGTGCCTTCCGTAGTTTGAATCTGTTATTTAGCTGGCAGTAGTGGCGCTCGCTGTATTGCGGTAGCTTGAGTAACGAAGATTTTTGTGAGGTAAGTGATTTGTGAAAGGTATAGGTTAATGTTAGTCAGGGCCATTCTTTTGCAGGGATTTTTGAAAGTCAGATTGCGTTACGCTAAAAATATTGTGTGTCAGTTTAAGGACAGTCATGTATAATTTTTCTAAGGGGACGTTTCACTTGCTGGATCGCTGCTGTGTCTCGATGCTGATGCTGGCTCTAAATCTGGTTGTCTAGGGTTAAAAACATGAGGTCCCGTGTTTTTTATGTGCTTTTGATGATAAAGAACGAGAGAAACCAACAAATATGTAAACTTCAAATATTTATTACTCTGGTGGCCATCTTAATTCCACTGTCCACCAAAGACCATGACACAACACAAAGTAGTATTTCCTTTACATGTTCTTTGCATTGTTTATCCACCTCAAACAATAACACACAAACACACTTTACCAAAGTGACATTCCGACTGCGCCCCCGACCCTTCTTGCTGCTGGTATTTATAACATTGTCAAAGAACTACTAAAAAGAGATATAGTTTATAAGTCACATGTACATCTGTTATCATAATTTGTGCAGAAAAGTTATTAATTTGCATCGAGTGACATAATTTAACATGTTATTAAAATGACAGACAGATTTGTTGACTTGACAGAATAATTCTTTGTTACAAAAAGGCCGTTTTTTAGAAGTTTGTCAATTGACTTCACTAATTTGCATAAATAAGTAAATAACATGAATTATTAAGAATTGCATTGGTTTTCGTCTAAAATAGGATTGATTACGTGAATACTGAGTGAAAACGCTCCTAGTGAACAAATAGGTTTCACTGCATGATTTTTATTTAAGGAGATCCAAAATACCTAAGTTGGCCACTATTTTTCGTACTTCATATTAATTATTTAAGATGAACTTAGTGTTTTTACATGATGACATTTGCTGTATCAGTGATCAAGTGATATTAACTTTTGTGTGGGCCAGTTATTCAGTATAATTTAATGGGTTGACTGTTTATTGAGACATGTTATGCAATCATTGTTAACATACACAATAACTTTTCTATAATCATAAATATTCGTTAAACTGGTTGAATTTGGAGGGTATCGCATACTTCGGTAAAGTAAAGCTCTTAATATGTTCCGTTACAAGATCCAGATGGTGCAGCAACAGATACCTCATGATACACAATAACGTTCTGAATTTGCTCTTCGGTTTCTGGCATGGATCGCAGTTGATGACATGTGTCTGGGCAATATTATATGGAGTGGCGGGGGCACATTATACGCTACAGGTGCAGCGAATACACAGTATTGCCGAATTTGGAGTACTGTTAAATAGCGTGCACTGGCCGTGTATAATTGTGTGACATAGATTCACAAGCACCTTCATTCTCGGTCCGTTCTTATTTGAAGAGAATATCCGTACTTATTTGAAGAGAATAGATACAGAGGCCTGGCAAGTGTACTGTGACCTCAGCACGTTACCGAAACCTCATTGTGCAGCGTGTGATTCCTGCTTTGGAAGAGGGCAGCTGTATGGAAACTACTATTTTCATGCAAGATGCCGCGCGGTCTCATGCGCCTTGTCACGGTCCGTGCGGCTCCCCCCGTCGAAGGTTCAAAAATGGTTCAAATGGCTCTGAGCACTATGGGACTTAACATCTATGGTCATCAGTCCCCTAGAACTTAGAACTACTTAAACCTAACTAACCTAAGGACAACACACAACACCCAGCCATCACGAGGCAGAGAAAATCCCTGACCCCGCCGGGAATCGAACCCGGGAACCCGGGCGTGGGAAGCGAGAACGCTACCGCATGACCACGAGATACGGGCCCCCGTCGAAGGTTCGAGTCCTCTGCAACTCTAGCCACAAATAATCCTGATCTAATAGAGAGTGTCATGACGGATACATGGATTAGTGAAGACAAGGTCATGGTGGCGAGGCTCAAAACCATATCAACCAAAACCACCAAAAATAAACGCAAAATATATCTATTTAAAACAGCAGATAAAAATTCGCTTCATGCCTTCCTAAGAGAGAGTCTCCATTCCTTCCAAGCTAATTATGTAAGTGTAGCCCAGATATGGCTCAAATTCAAAGATACAGAATCGACAGCAATAGATAGACTCATACCGCATAAGTTAATAAGAGTCGGGACTGATCCACCATGGTACGAAATTTCAATCACCAGCTTTCTCTTCCGAATGCGAAAATACTTTGTTGACACCCACTTACTTAGGGAGAAATGATGATCATTATAAAATAAGAGAAATCAGAGCTCGAACGGAAAGATTTAGCTCTTCCTTTTTCCTACGCGCCATTCGAGAGTGGAATGGTAGAGAAGTAGTATGAAAATGGTTCGATGAACCATCTGCTAGGCAGAATTGCAGAGTAACCATGTAGGTGTAGATGTAGACAATCTTTTTACGTTCAGAATAAAAACATAAAAGACTAATTAAATCAATACTGAATAATGTCGCAAATAGTAAATTAATGTTTAATACTGGAGGCCTCCTGAATGGAACAACAAGGTAAAATAAGTAATTTCAAAGAAGTACATCAGTTTGAAAATTGTTGTGATCTTCAGCCCAACGACTGATTTGGTGCAGCTCTCCATGCTATTCTATTCTGTGTAAGCCTACTCATCTCCAAATAACTACTGCACCTTACAGCTTCTGAATTTCCTTACTGTATTCATCTCTTGGTCTCCTTCTGCGATTTTTGGCCCCCATACCTGCCTCCAGTACTAAACTGGTGACCCCTCTATGTCTGATCCCTTCTTCTAATCAGGTTGTGCCACAAATTTCTTGTCTCCCAGACTGTATTCAATACTCTCTCGTTGGTGGTCCACCCATCTAATCTTCTAAATTAATGTGTAGCACCACATTTCAAAAGCTTCTATTCTCTTCCCTCTTCTAAACTGTTTATCGTCCATGTTTCACTTCCATACATCGGTACACTCCATATAAGTACTTTCAGAAAGTGCTTCCTGACACTTAAAATTATACTCGATGATAACAAATTCTTCTTCTTCAGAAACGCTTTTCTTGCGACTGCCAGTCTACGTTTTATACTGATAGCCAAAACATTATGACCACTAATCACAGCGACATTGGGTGCCGCCTGGTGGCATTTCGGTCACGTGACGAGGCAACAAAAGTATATAAGCGGAGCAGATCACCCTAGGGAAAATATGGGAAGCAAATGAGCGTACGGCATTGTGGGCCGGGAGTCCCCTATTCGGGGAAGTTTGGCCTCCGAGGGCAAGTACTTATTGCATTCGACGCCACATTGGGCAATTTGCACGTCGGAGATGGTGATGAAATGATGATGATGACAACACTACACCCAATCCCTGAGCGGAGAAAATCTCTTGCCCCAGCCGGGAATCGAAATCCATTGACATAAGCGATTTTTACAAATGGCAGATTATTGTTATGCAGAACCTGTGAATGAGCATCTCGAAAACGGGGAAGCTGGTTGAATGTTCGTGTGCTAGTGTCGTGAGCCTCTACGGAAAGAGGTAGAAGGACAGTGAAACGACCACTAGGTGCTATATGGTTGTACGTCCACGACTCTTCACAGGGGTTCGGAGGTTTGTCTGCTCTGCAAAGTAGGAAAGACGGTGATCTGTGGCATCTCTGCCGAAGTAGTACAATGCTGGTGCACGCACAAGTGTGTCAAAGCACACCGTTCTTCGCGCGTTGTTTAAGATAGAGGGAGCTCCGCATCAGACCACCACTACGTGTTCTCATGTGGACCCAATGACATTGTCAGTTACGATTACAGTGGGCTCGGGACCATCGGTATTTGACCGTCGATCAATGGAAACGTGTCTGCTCTTCGGGTGGATCACATTTATGCTATACTAGGTTGCTAGTCGTCTCCACAAACGCTGTCATCTAGGTGAACGGCGGCTCGAAACGTGTAGTGCGCCCCGTACGCTAGCAGTATCATGCTATGGGAGACATTCTCATGCGCTTGCGTGGGAAACGTGGTAATGATCGAAGACAGCTGCGAACCAACTGCATCCCTATATGCTCAATGTCCTCCCCGACGGCGATGTCATCTTTCAGTAATATAATTGTGCGTGTCTCTGAGCCAGAACCGTGCTACAGTGGTTTGAGGAGTATTGCAGTGAACTCGCGTTAATGTCTCGGCGACCAAATTCGCCTGATATAAATCGTGTGGAACCTATCTGTGTCATTATCGAGCTCCATCATCGCTTACGCAAACCAGCGGTCTGTTATTTAAGTGAATTACATGACCTGTGCGTAGACATCTAATGGCACATACCTCCACAAACCTACCAACAAACTTTTGGATCCTTGATACGCAGAATCAGTGATGTATTTCGTTCCAAAGGCGGACAAGTCAGCTGTTAAGCAGGTGGTTATAATGTTTTGGCTCATCAGTGTACAGTATATCCTCTTTACCTTGGCCATTATTAGTTATTTTGCTGCACAAATAGCAAAACTAATCTACTGCTTTTGCGGAAGGCAACGGGAAACCACCACTGGAATCACTTTCCTAGACGCTCATGCGGTGGACCTCTCTGACGTGGCTACCACCATGACAAGACCTGCCGTAAGGTAGAACACAAAGTTTTATCTACTGCTTTAAGTGTCTCGTCTCCTAAATTAATTTCCTCGGCATCACCTGATTTAATTCAACCACATCCCATTATCCTTGTCTTGTTTCTATTGATGTTCATCTTATATCCTTCTTTCAACACTCTGTCTATTCCGTACAGCTGCTCTTCCAAGTCATTTACTGTCTCTGGTTCGAATGGCTCTAAGCACTATGGGACTTAACATCTGAGGTCATCAGTCCCCTAGACTCAGAACTACTTACACCTCACTAATCTAAGGACATCACACACATCCATGCCCGAGGCAGGATTCGAACTTGCGACTGTAGCAGCAACGCAGTTCCGGACTGAAGCGCCTAGAACCGCTCGGCCACAAGGCCGGCCATTTACTGTTTCTGACAGAATTAAAATAGCATCGGCAAAACTCAAGGTTTTTATCTCTTCTCCCTGAACTTTAATTCCAACTGCAAGTTTCATTTAATGCTTGCTCAGTGTACAGTTTGAGTAACATCGGCGATAGGCTACAATCCTGTCTAACTCTCTTCTCAACCACTGCTTCCGTTTCATTCCACTGGACTTATAACTGCCGTCTTGTTCTCACATGAACAAAATGGTCGATTGGTCGATTTGTTTTAGAAAAATTAATATTTCGTGCTTTTTCATTTTCTACAGAACTGTGAATCTGCAACTTCATCTATTCTTTGCGAATCACAGTAAGCTTCGATACGTTTTTGCTGAACCATTCATTAATGCCTGTTCTTCTTCCAACTGGGATGAGACGTGGGAAGACTGAATGCTTCTGCCCCTTTGTGCGAGCTGTTATTTTCATAACTTTTGTTGCACTGTCACTACGAGACAGACACATGGACGAGGTAGACACATTCGTGGTTTCTGCTCTAAAAGATGAGTCCTGGAATTTTCTACGCGCGTTCTCGAGAGGTGTTCGGCGTATTGTTTCGAGTTCCTCCAGGTAAAATTTTTCAGCATTTATTTTACACTCTTTCGCTAGTCAAACAAGCCTGTAATCATTCGCTCTAGCTTTACCCTTATTGATATTATTTCTAGACCTGATAAGCATACCTGATTCATTGCAGAACTTAAGTAGAGGGTGTCCCACATAAAACTGGTGTGCCTCATGCACTGGTTGATCATCTCTAGTCGAATTGCTTATCAAGTGGAAACACTGTCTCGAATGTTGGCTACTCTGCATTTTATCGGAAAGCTGAGTGCAGCTATTTGTTCATGCGTCAGCTGTTGTGTGAAGCTCCCAATGTTGACTTGTTGTGGCAATGAGGCAGTTTGCATTAGAACTGCGAATTCATATTGTGGAGTGTTACATAAAGACAGGCTCCATCAAGGAACGTAAAGAAATGTTTCAAGCTAAGTATTCTGGTAGGAAACTCACTATGACCAGCACTACTCAAGATCTGTACAAGAAATAGAGGGCTGTTGGATCCGTTCGGAATGTTTAGAGGAATAGCTGACCGACAATGAGTTGGACCCCTTGCTTTATTTCGTGTCAAATGAGGCCTGGTCTCATTTGTCAGGCTACAAAAACTCCCAGAATTGCAGATATTGGTCGCAGGACAATTCTGCATGAAGACCCTCTACAATCAGAGAAGATGTGTTGTCCGGCATGCGAATTATTGGCCCCATATTTTTCAATTACACCTTAAACAGTGCCAAATATATAGAGATCTTTGACTCTTTCTAAGCTCAATTAACGTACACGAGGACGCTGTATGCAGTATTCCAACAAGATGCAGGAACCGCTCACACATCGAGCCTAAGTGTGGCCCACATTATCAACAAGTTCCAGAAAAAAGATTTGTCAGTAGAGGCCTCTGGCCCTCAAGCTCCCCGGACTTATCATCGTGTGATTTTTATTTATGGGACACACTAAGAGCAAAGTGTATGCTGACAGTCCTCGCACAATATACGATCTTAAACGGAACATTACTAGAAAAATTAACAACATCGCGCCTGCAGAACTACAGCGTAACGTCATCACATGAAGTCAGCGATGCGTGAATCCCCATGACCACCACTTTCAGCATCTCTTATAAGCAGGTAACTACAAATGATTAGCGTTTCCACCATCAAAAAAATGGTTCAAATGGCTCTGAGCACTATGGGACTTAACCTCTAAGGTCATCAGTCCCCTAGAACTTAGAACTACTTAAACCTAACTAACCTAAGGACATCACACACATCCATGCCCGAGGCAGGATTCGAACCTGCGACCGTAGCGGTCACGCGGCTCCAGACTGTAGCGCCTAGAACCGCTCGGCCACCCCGGCCGGCCTTCCACCATCATTTCTTTTTTAGTTAGTTCATTGTCCCTTAATGACGGACGTGAGGCTACCGGTTTTATGTAGACACGCTGTATTAAAAAAAAAAAGCTTGGACAACAGCTGTGTATCCTATTAGATATATCAGGAAGGCCTTAAATAAAGTTGTTAAGAACATCAACTGTGCTGGAAACAGAAAATAAATGGCATGAGAAAATTTCTTTGAAAACCTGAAGTGCTACGTTTTTAACACTTTGCCGTCCGCACGTCTCGTACAAATTTATCCGCTTGGCGCCGGCAGCGCTAATTCGGATTACTTGGCTTGTCGCCGCCGTTCTTGACATTGTCGGGAGATTATAAAATGTTACGTTTTACTAATCTCAGCATTAGTTCTCATAATCTCTCAATCCTGTTGCTCTACTTTCATGAAATTTCGGAGATATACATACGTAAATAAATACAAAATTTGTTTGTTTCGTATATTTGTCTATTTGATTTTCTTTGGTACTTAGTATTTCTCTTTCATATAATATGCAGCAAAACAGTCTCCAAGATGTAACGCAACTCCACAAGAGTTGCACATTACGTTTGTTGTTCCTTTTTTGTTTTTGGAACATACATGGCAGTTTCTTCGTTTTCGTTTATTCGTTTCGGAAATACGTAGGCCTATTAGTTGGTGTTGCTTTATGTGACCGGAAAATCTGTCAACCGGATCATGATGAGGCCTACGCGATGTAGTGGCAACCTCCAAGTTTTGCTCCGCGCATTCATCGTAAATAATCGTATCGTCTCTTTCATCTGCCATGATGAAAGTGCACAAGTACTAATAAAACAAAAAATCTTGTTGACGTGTAACTTATTGTCACCTAAACAAAACACCAACAGAATGCAAAAGATACTAAAGTGCTGTCGCCAGCCACTGCGCGATACTGTGCTGACGACACCATTGTGGTGTCGCCGGCCGTTGACCGCTATTTCTCGCACGACACTACAGTGGTGTCGCCGGACGGCACGGTCTTACGATCTTCGTCAGAGGCGATAGATACGAAAAAAGCATTATGTTGCTGATATACGTCTACGACATACTTCATTCCTTTGAACCAGCTATTTAGGTGCAAATAAACGTGATCAATCATTATGCAAAAATGTGCTCTTTAAGCCCAATTATGGGTTGTCAGTCTCTCGTCCTTTCAAAGTTTGTCGAGTTACTTGTTTATTGCGTTAACTCGATTATTAGACATTTTACACTCAGTGGCCCACCTTTCACACATGTTGAAAGTTTCGTCAAGCAGTTTGAGCAGTTTGTCGCCTTAGCCTATTTTTTGATGCTAGCTATTTCTGAAAGCAACGGAGCGAGATGTCGCAGTGATAGACAGACATTGGACTCGCATTAGGGAAGACGGCAATTCAAATTCCGCCCCCCCCCCCTTCCCCCCATGCAGATTGAGGTTTCCCATGATTCCCGCCTCCACCCTCCCAAATTACGAGTAATTGCTTGAGGCAAAGGCCAGAATGGTTCCTATAAAAAGAATACGGCTAATTTCCTTACCCATCATTCCATACCTGAGTTCGCGCTCCGTCTCTCATGACCTCGCCGTCGAATGTGCGCAAAATTTGTCTAAAAGGGGAAAAGATCATAAATTTGCTAATTTTTATACAAACGATTTGCTGACTACCCGGCATTGCTGAGATATGTATCTATTCCAATATTCTGCTAGTCTATCTTCCCCTCTCCCCTCTATCTGTCCGTCTGTTTCTCCCTTCTCTGTCCATCTGCTCCTCCCCCTCTGTCCATCTCCTCCTACCCCCTCTACCAAAGAAATCCTTGAGCGCGAGGTCTCAAACGCCAATGATGTTTACAGCAGACGCCCCACATATTGTCTACTATGCAACCACGTTATTAGCTGCTAACAGCAACTGGGCGCCGGACTGGAGATATCCAATTGTGAGCACAGCATGGGGCTACGGAGCTTAATTGAACTGCTTAGTCGACGAGTAACTCACAACAGTGCTACGATGCTAGTGGTGTAGATAAAAAGCAGAGCAACGGCAACGATAAACAAATCAAACATTCAATTGTACCGTCCGCAGCTCGTGGACTAGTGGCTAGCATTGCTGCCTCTGGATCACGGGGTACCGAGTTCGATTCCCGGGCCGAGCGGTCAGAGGCGCTGCAGTCATGGACTGTGCGGCTGGTCCCGGCGGAGGTTCGAGTCCTCCCTCGAGCATGGGTGTGTGTGTTTGTCCTTAGGTTCATTTAGGTTAAGTAGTGTGTAAGCTTAGGGACAGATGACCTTAGCAGTTAGGTTCCATAAGTTTCACACACATTTGAACATTTGAACGTTTCAGTGGTTCAAATGGCTCTGAGCACTATGGGACTTAACATCTACTGTCATCAGTCCCCTAGAACTTAGAACTACTTAAACCTAACTAACCTAAGGACAGCACACAACACCCAGCCATCACGAGGCAGAGAAAATCCCTGACCCCGCCGGGAATCGAACCCGGGAACCCGGGCGTGGGAAGCGAGAACGCTACCGCACGACCACGAGATGCGGGCTTGAACGTTTCGATTCCCGGTCTGGTTGGGGAATTTCTCTGCCCGGGGACTGGGTGTTTGTGTTGTCCTCATCATTTCATCATCATCATCAGTCGCGACAGTGG
Source organism: Schistocerca cancellata (assembly GCF_023864275.1). NCBI lineage: Eukaryota > Metazoa > Arthropoda > Insecta > Orthoptera > Acrididae > Schistocerca > Schistocerca cancellata. The sequence continues at coordinate 189,740,563 of NC_064634.1, forward strand.
CTCGATCGAACTGTGTAAAAGTTGGGTCTTTGAACGGGCGCTGGTGACCGCGCAGTTGAGCACCCCACGAACCAAACATCATTATACATTGGATTGTACCTAGAACAACAGCTGCCGAAGTTGAAATTTCGTCAGAAAAGAACCCAAGGAATTTCGCAGAGTGAGAAAGAAGCGCCATATGAAATTTTAGCACTTGCGCAAGATGTCAGTGGAATGTATGGTGTCGTATACGTTTGATTGTGCGGACACTCTACATGAGGAGAACAGATTTCGAATAAGTCCTTAGAAATACGACATTGTAGAGCACAAGAAAAACTACGGATATTCAAAGGAAGGACAAGGCGGACTTGTTAAAAAAACTGGTGTTCGCGTGTTTCAAGGACGCTCGCTACAATTTACAGGATGTCATTAAAGTGGTCTACTGCAATATGCATAACAAATCGCGCGTGATATGGATTAAAGTGTTTTCAAGGGAAACAATGGCTGGTGTAATAACTTCAAACAGTGCAACATAATTGGAAGATAACGAAATTTCAAACAAAGCGTCAACCAAACGATGCGCAGCAAACTCCTGAATCGGCCTTAAAATTTGTGGATGAGATAAACAAACTAATCCCATAGTTCAGCAAGGAATTTATGTTCAACTCCGACCAGTCGGAATTTGAAGAGGAAATGCATTGAAGGAACCCTGCAAATTAGAGGTTCGAAGAGAGTGGTATTAAGATCGACGAACATCAATGCCTTAACGCATACGCATACAAATATGCCGACTGTTAATCTGGATGGTAGATTGGTTGGAATGCTATTTATTGTACTGCGAGAAGTTGGAGGTGCTCTGCCCCCTACGATTCTTCCTCGTGTGTGTGATCTTGCAAGGGCAGTGGGGAATGTTTACGTCACAAGTTAGAGTGGGAAAATGGGCTTAAGAGAACTACAACTGTGCTATCAGCACTGCTTTTGGCCAATAGATGATCGAAATAACTTGCTTTTGCTTGATTCCTGGTCTGCGTGTAAAAAACATATTCCCTTCGAGCAAACTAGCTTTCCTGAAAAGTGTGTGACATTGCAGTTCATACCATCTCGAACCACCGAACAAATTCAGCCTCTGGAGGGGTTTTTTTTTCGTGCCTATAAAACATATTATCGCACTATCTACAGCTACAGCTACGTCATAAAGAATAGAAAACTTCACGATGAGCTCCACGACAGACTGGTTTGCATTTAGCAGCATGCCATCACATTCCATCAGTTATCATACCCCGCTACACCATTATGAGTGTATATGCTTCCTTTAAGATTGGATACCTAGTAAACATCCTGCACAGTTTGCAACTCCCAAGGAGTTCGCCTTCGATCTTGATGGTGCGAACATTGTGATCATTGTGACGTACCACTTTTCATTCGATGTGGGGGAGGGGGGGGGGTGCAAGTTAACGGTTTGTTTTGACATTTCTAGAATGTCGATTATGTGAAGTGTGAAGTGTGATACGTACATTCCACAGAATGTTATCTCTGCACCTCCTGGACACCCATTTTCTGTCGCCCTCCTGATGTACGTGCAGAGTCATTGGCAGCTAATATTTTTCCTGTCATAATTGTTAACACAACATTTTTAAATGAGCCTTACTGAAGATTGAACTTGCGACCTTGCACTCAATGGGTTCCTTGTAAGTGAATCTCTAGCCGCGTGGGGTAGCCGCGCGGTCTAGGGCGTCTTGCCACGGTCCGCGCGGCTCACCCCGTCGGAGGTTCGAGTCCTCCCTCGGGCATGGGTGTGTGTGTTGTCCTTAGCGTAAGTTAGCTTAAGTTAGGTTAAATAGTGTGTAAGCCTAGGGACCGATGACTTCAGCAGTTTGCTCCCATTAGTAACTTACCACCACACCACATCCTCCTCCTCTATCTCCTAATCCGTTCTAAGGCCATCTCCTTCTCTCGTCTCTCTTTGTCCATCTCCTCATCCTCCCTCTCTGTCTCCTCCTCCTCCTCCTCCTCTCTCTGTTCATCTCCTCCACCTCCTCTTTTTCTCACTTCGTTATCACCCTACCCCAATAGGAAGTTGCTGATTCTTACCCCACAGTGTTTCTCTCCAAATATTAAGTCGTATGTCTATCAAGATTGGCTGAAATCGATCCAGCGATTTAGGAGGAGTATTTTACTCGTGGTTTTGTCCCCATACGCACGTGTCACATACATTTCAAGTATATTTAACACATCTGAATATATTTGTACACATAGCTCATCTGTATCTCTAGTCAATTTCGTCCTGGAGTTTAGTTTTCATGCAGTTAAACGTTTATGACGTCATATTTCCTGAACTATGAGTCATACAATGATATAACTTTTTGCTGGAAGTCACTAAGTGTTCTCATCATCAAGCACTGGTTGAGTGTAGTCTGGCTAATACGCGCTCCATTTTAAGCAAAAGCTAGTTTTTCACGCTTCTCTATTTTTGTGACGTCATATCTCCTGAACTATTTCTCGTACAACGATATAATTTTGCAGGAACATTCAGTGGTAAATGTGAATACTGTTTGCAAAGTGCGTGGGGAATAAATTTAGAAGTAAAAAAGTAATAAACTAAAATGTCATGCATGATGCGGCAGTGTTACAACATGAAGAGGAAAATGTATTAACAAGCAATAAACGTTTTTCCTTTCCTTATTTTGTGGGGGTTGTCAGCGACAAAAAGTTTCTTTAAGGTTTGAAATTATGTGTGAAGTTTGTTGCAAGTCACTAAGCGCTCGAATTCTCAATTACGAGGTGCATTCAAGTTCTAAGGCATCCGATTTTTTTTCTCCGTACTGGAAAGAGATAGAAACATGCGCATTGTTTTAAAATGAGGCCGCGTTCATTGTCAATACGTCCCAGAGATGGCAGCACTGTACGGCAGATGGAATTTTACCGCCAGCGGCGAGAATGAGAACTGTTTTAAATACTTAAAATGGCGACGTTTTCCTTACTTGAACAGCGTGCAGTAATTCGTTTTCTGAAATTGCGTGGTGTGAAACCAATTGAAATTCATCGACAGTTGAAGGAGACATGTGGTGATGGAGTTATGGATGTGTCGAAAGTGCGTTCGTGGGTGCGACAGTTTAATGAAGGCAGAACATCGTGTGACAACAAACCGAAACAACCTCGGGCTCGCACAAGCCGGTCTGACGACATGATCGAGAAAGTGGAGAGAATTGTTTTGGGGGATCGCCGAATGACTGTTGAACAGATCGCCTCCAGAGTAGGCATTTCTGTGGATTCTGTGCACACAATCCTGCATGACGACCTGAAAATGCGAAAAGTGTCATCCAGGTGGGTGCCACAAATGCTGACGGACGACCACGTGGCTGCCCGTGTGGCATGTTGCCAAGCAATGTTGACGCGCAACGACAGCACAAATGGGACTTTCTTTTCGTCGGTTGTGACAATGGATGAGACGTGGATGCCATTTTTCAATCCAGAAACAAAGCACCAGTCAGCTCAATGGAAGGACACAGATTCACCGCCACCAAAAAAATTTCGGGTAACCGCCAGTGCTGAAAAAATGATGGTGTCCATGTTCTGGGACAGCGAGGGCGTAGTCCTTACCCATTGCGTTCCAAAGGGCACTACGGTAACAGGTGCATCCTACGAAAATGTTTTGAAGAACAAATTCCTTCCTGCACTGCAACAAAAACGTCCGGGAAGGGCTGCGCGTGTGCTGTTTCACCAAGACAACGCACCCGCACATCGAGCTAACGTTACGCAACAGTTTCTTCGTGATAACAACTTTGAAGTGATTCCTCATGCTCCCTATTCACCTGACCTGGCTCCTAGTGACTTTTGGCTTTTTCCAACAATGAAAGACACTCTCCGCGGCAGCACATTCACCAGCCGTGTTGCTGTTGCCTCAGCGATTTTCCAGTGGTCAAAACAGACTCCTAAAGATGCCTTCGCCGCTGCCATGGAATCATGGCGTCAGCGTTGTGAAAAATGTGTACGTCTGCAGGGCAATTACGTCCAGAAGCAACGCCAGCTTCATCGATTTCGGGTGAGTAGTTAATTAGAAAAAAAATCGGAGGCCTTAGAACTTGAATGCACCTCGTAGTGGAAGAATAAAGCATGAGTATGCGTTCGTCGTGGGCTTCACTTCTTTTTCACCTCTATCCCACACCCTTATGATAGGTAGGATGTTATTATTCCCAAGTGATTATTTCCAGACAATAAGTGATATGGGTACCAAGTCCGGTTGAAACCAATTATATATATAATGAGTATGAATTGGTAAGTTCGAGAACGTATCGTCTCCCAAGAACGATTTGGGCATGATTTTCATAAAACTTATTGTATCTCAAAGTTTTTAGGGTGGATTATTTTGATATCTAATTGGTATACACATTTCTTCAGTGTATGCTAAGCTCAATGATGTGAAACTAGATCCCAGCGTATCCAATGAGATATATTCAAAAAACTTATTTATTTACATACCATTAATATTAAGTGTTGACTGAAATTTAGAAATCCAGTACCGAAAAAAGTCAGAATGATTGAGCAAACCCTATTGTATAGTGACGAAAGTAGCCAGAAAAATATACATTAACTGTCTTAAAGCGGAGAAACAGAAAATAAACTTTAAAAAACCCCTTATTCAGCTGTGATATCATCTATAAAAATTTGTTTCCGTACATATACTTGCAATTGGCCACGTAAATGGAATAACTGAATTATTTTCATGCTTTTTATTATTTAATAACGGCTAGTATAATGAAAGTAGAGTAAAAGCATTTTAAAGCTGTATTATTTGGGCACTTTGGGTAACTCAGGATCAGCATTCAGTTACATAAAGTTGGGAAACCTCTCAAAACCACCATGAAGTTGGTCGCCACAATAGACTTTTAACAGCCTAGGACTGAGCCAAACGTACTTCCGCATTTTTTCCTCTCTACTCCACCGATACATTTCAGTTCATGGATGGGCAGTATGCAATTCATCTAATGTGTAAAATGTAATGTGGAGTCAGCAACCTGTCACGTGCGTTCTTTCCCCACAGAGAAATGGTATAGTACTGTGGTGTTTACGTTGTGCAGCAAAGGAAAGCTGTATCCTTGTGGGGAATTCGAGACATTTTTCGGGCTCAATTATGCTGTCTGCGAACTTCGTCGAATCGACGAGCCACACTTTAGGGCCGGTCTCTTAGCGCATTTTGTTGAAGGATGGGTGTGGAAGCGATAGAGAAAAGATTGGGGACTCTGTGCTGTAAAGGTTTGCGTTCATCTTAACTGCAGGAGAGCACCACACCAGGGAAACGGAATAACATCCCATGGACAGAGTGACATCCAAACAAATCTAACTTATAAATAATGGAAAAGCCACAGTATCGTCTATTGTGCTCGGCAGTTAGGAATCTGCAGTTCCGACGTCACGGAAAATCGTTGCTAGAAATATGTAAAAAATTTTTAATGAACAGAAAATCGGTACCCCTAGACTCCAGGAGGGGTAACTGCCACCTCTTGCTCCCTTCCTTTCACCCTGTCCCCCTCCACTCTCCTTGTTCAGGTCTGTGGCCCTAATGTTCTGCGTTTATTTCTGACTGCGTCTTTTGCAAACAGTCATATGCAACTGCAAAGTTCATAGCATCAAACTACAAGGCCTTACCCCATTTATACTGGGTCTAAAAAAGGCAAGATTATGTTTTTAAGATCAACTGCTACACTTAATTCGTTATATTTGTTACTCTTACGAAATGTGTTTGCCAGAGCCTTAAGAACGTCGGTTAATCTCTGAGTTTTTAGATGGTTTCTTATCTGACAGTCCAACGCGTTGGGTTTGATGTATTTAGCGTTACCTTGACACTATTCCTTGAACAAGTTTTTAAATTCTTACCCATTTGTGGATTTGGATGCAGTGTCTTTAGTGCTACCTTGGAAGCACTCACGGAACAAGTTTTTAAATCCTGACCCATCTTTCACCGTAAAATTTTTAGATATTTTCAGGTGTTTCAAAATACATGGCTGTTTCTCGATCCGTCTCTTCGCTTCTACAGTGCCTAAAGATTACATTTAAATTGTAACTTGATTCTTTGTTGCACACCAATTCTGTATACCGCTCTTAACAGATGTTTTGTCGCAGGATTGGTAGAAACACTTGCTCACATATACTCCTTTCCTTTTATATATGCAGTTAACTGATGCTCATATCATAATGCATACTGGCATCTGTCCTTGGTAAAGGAGGTAAATGATTCCCCTAGTTTTACGCCAGTATGATTTCCGAAACAAACTTTCATTATTTTGACTCAGTGACAAACATCTTTTAACTGATCGATTTTACGAAAGTTTCCACTTTTCCGTCCCATTTTTTATTTGTTTTCCAGAGGAACCTTGTCTTCGTTGGGACTGTCCTGATCGTCCCGGCCTAGTTACACACCTGCTGTCATCGCTGGACAGTTTTCTTAATTGTGCAGTAAGTATTTTCGGATTAACCTCTTAGAGACATGACGCAGTTCTCAACAATAAACGTACGCCTGTAGCGGCCCATGCCGTTGCTTAGCATTAGTCCGAGACTAGGCAACTGGCGAGCACCATGAATGTAATCGTCCCCGGTCAGGAAATCTGGAGAAAACCGCGAAATGCTGTCAGCAGGTAAGCGATAAACAAGCAGCTGAGTTCCTCCAATCCGCGCTACCCAACACACAGACAAGTCGACTATACCTTTCTCCGAGCGCATAACATAAATTCTTATAGGAATGTATACGTAATGAATTTGGAGATCTTCGACAGAGCTGTTATATTCAGGGTAATTGATTTTACAAACCTGTCATCCAGACCGTTTATCAAAATTTCCCTGAGACAGTTTGTGTTGGAGGAGCACGAGTTTTTAAATTTTGTAATTACAGTAAAACTAGAATACTACAAACTGTACTTTCTCCTACAAAGTTCTCGTGCCAAGTGGTGTCTGCATTCGCTCGTGTAGACATTGTTCGACAAGTCGAGTATGTCACACACATGGATTGAAGCACAAATTTTCATTCAAATATCATAAGAAATAATATATTTTATAAGAATTTCTAACGATTTTCAAACAGTAAACTGTATTTTGGTTAGAAAAGACAAATTTTCATTCAAATATCATAAGAAATAATATATTTTATAAGAATTTCTAACGATTTTCAAACAGTAAACTGTATTTTGGTTAGAAAACTAATTTACTTTTAAAATCAGAGGTGACTGTCCTTAAACTGAATGAAATCCGATTTGAAATTTCTGTTTCTGCTTAGGTATAATTAAATAATATGGGTTAGCCGTTGCCTTTGTGCCAGCATACTTCGTTTCTCAATTCCAGTACAGTGTGCCCACATGCTCTTGGACTACTAATCTCCCTAGTCTTGAATCATCGAAGGTCTCTGGAATTCGATTTGCTAATATGTTGATTATCCTCGCTGACAATATTGGCGATAAAATAATGCTGTGCGAGATATGCTTTACATTATAGTTGTGAGTTTATAGTAGTGAATTTGATTTGCAAATTACCTCTTACGCCATTGTGTACTCCCTAATCTGACACAGTGTTAATCGTTCACTCTTGTGAAGAGCTCGGAACAGTCGCGGACGGGGGACTGAGTTTTCACCAGCAATCGAAACGCAGTGTATCACTTCGGACTGATCTTCATTTGTTTCCGTTCGCTACCAATCTTAGCTTTTTTCAATATTGTGTGCAAAGAGCATCTTCATTGAACGTGTCAGTAAATTTAAACCATTTCAATTTCAGTTGCTCATAACATTTAACTTATTTTAAGGTCGAGGGGTTGCGTTGCTTTCGTTTACGAATACATAGACCTAGTGAATATATTATCATCTGCTAGCCAAAATTGAGTAAACGAGTCGCATATCTTTATGTGAGACTGATTTCCAAAACCAACTTTGGTTATTTTAATCTGTGGAAAGACTTTACTTGACTTATCGATTTTACCAATTTTTCCATTTTTTACATCTACATGCACATGATTACTCAGCTGTTCACAATATAGTGCCTGGCAGACGGTTCAATGAACCACCTTCGCCGGCCGGAGTGGCCGAGCAGTTCTAGGCGCTACAGTCTGGAACCGCGCGACCGCTGCGGTCGCAGGTTCGAATCCTGCCTCGCGCATGGATGTGTGTGATGTCCTTAGGTTAGTTAGGTTTCAGTAATTCTAAGTTCTGGGGGACTGATGACCTCAGAAGTTAAGTCCCACAGCCCTCAGAGCCATTTTTTTTAACCACCTTCAAGCTGTCTCTCTAGTTACACTCTCGAAAAACGCGGGAAAAACGAGCACTTAAATTTTTCTGTGCGAGCCCTGATTTCTCTTATTTTATCGTGATGACCATTTCTCCCGATGCAGGTGGGTGCCAACAGAATGTTTTCGCAATCGGAGGAGAAAACTGGTGATTGAAATTTCATGAGAAGATCCCGACGCAACGAAAAACGCCTTTGTTTAAATGACTGCCACCACTTCAATTCACGTAACATGTCTGTGTCATTATCTTCCTGGTTTCGCGACAATACAAAACGAGCTGCCGTTTAATTTTTACTTGCTTTCTTTTTCTTCGTTTCTTTTTTTCGTGGCCCCGCGTCCTTCACCCTGGGGGTCCCCCAGGCAGTGAATAGTTCAAAGCTGCCCTAGCTTAGTTATACCCCTACCATGATCAATACTCATAAGGAAACGTGGCAAAATTTTTTTACGGTTTTTAAGATATTAATATAGTTTTTTTGTCTTTTCCTATTATATCATCTGAAGATCACCACAGTAGGTCAAAACCCTAAGATTATGTCGCAGAATACGTTCACAATATCTGAATCACTGATCATCGATGGGACTTTTTTTTCAGTGGGCTCAATTCGCTTTCCCGAGAGGAGTGAGAAGGTAGAGCGGCGTGAGGCTCGTCCGAGATGTGGAACGGCTCTACTGGCAGCTGAAGAACGCACTGGACTCAACCGGCTGCATGTCGTGGGTCTTGACTACAACATAGAAACATGTCGTCTGGGATCAGGTGCCGTCCCCGGTTCCCTTCAGCGGCTGACTGTCGCCGTGAAGGCCACTCCGCTTGCCACACTCGCGTGGTGAAAGTACAGCTTGTGATTTGTAGCTTTGTCTCCAGGAACGATTGTGGTCCTATGGTTTGTAGCCAGGGGGGAAGGCTTAAACATGAGGCTCCGTCGATTCTGCAACTATTTCGTGTGAAATTTTCGTGAACTGAGGACATGTGCTATCCGGTGCGGAGTTTTTGAGTCCCTCTTAACAGCTTAAGCGTAAAGTACATTCCATACCCACCTGGCCTGGATGATGTGTGCTGTTCAGGTCAGGATGTTTTGGCTAGAGCAGTTCCTCTGGATACCGGATGGTCAGATACGTATAGTACGCCAAAAAGCAATTAGTGGCTTAGCTCTCGTTGTTGTGGAGGAAAATACACATTAGGAGGAAAATACTCATTACTACAGGTCATAAAATACACTACTGGCCATTAAAATTGCTACACCACGAAGATGACGTGCTACAGACGCGAAATTTAACCGACAGGAAGAAGATGCTGTGATATGCAAAATGATTAGCTTTTCAGAGCATTCACACAAGGTTGGCACCGGTGGCGACACCTACAACGTGCTGACATGAGGAAAGTTTCCAACCGATTCCTCGTACACAAACAGCAGTTGAACGGAGTTGCCTGGTGAAAACTTGTTGTGATGCCTCGTGTAAGGAGGAGAAATGCGTACCATCATCTTTCATGTTTGATAAAGGTCGGATTCTAGCCTATCGCGATTGCGGTTTATCGACATTGCTGCTCGCGTTGGTCGAGATCCAATGACTGTTAGCAGAATATGGACTCGGTGGGTTCAGGAGGGTAATGCGGAACGCCGTGCTGGATCCCAACGGCCTCGTATCACTAGCAGTCGAGATGACAGGCATCTTATCCGCATGGCTGTAATGGATCGTGCATCCACGTCTCGATCCCTGAGTCAACAGATGGGGACGTTTACAAGACAACAACCATCTGCACGAACAGTTAGACGACGTTTGCAGCAGCAGCAGCAGCTCCGAGACCATGGCTGCGGTTACCCCTGACGCTGCATCAGAGACAAGAGCGCCTGCGATGGTGTACTCAACGACGAACCTGGGTGTACGAATGACAAAACGCCTTTTATTCGGATGAATCCAAGTTCTGTTTACAGCATGATGATGGTCGCATCCGTGTTTGGCGACATCGCGGTGAACGCACATTGGAAGCCTGTATTCGTCATTGCCATACTGGCGTTATCACCCGGCGTGATGGTATGGGGTGTCATTGGTTACACGTCACGGTCACCTCTTGTTCGCATTGAAGGCACTTTGAACAGTGGACGTTACATTTCAGATGTGTTACGACCAGTGGCTCTACCCTTCATTCGATCCCCACGAAACCCATCAGCAGGATAATGCACGACCGCATGTTGCAGGTCCTGTACGAGCCTTTCTGGATACAGAAAATGTTCGACTGCTGCCCTGGCCAGTACATTCTCCAGATCTCTCACCAATTGAAAACGTCTGGTCAATGGTGGCCGAACAACTGGCTCGTCACAATACTACAGCCACTACTCTTGATGAACTGTGGTATCGTGTTGAAGCTGCATGGGCACCTGTACCTGTACACGCCATCCAAGTTCTGTTTGACTCAATGCCCAGGCGTGTCAAGGCCGTTATTACAGGCGTGTCAAGGCCGTTATTACGGCCAGAGGTGTTTGTTCTGTGTACTGATTTCTCAGGATCTATGCACTCAAATTGCGTGAAAATGTAATCCAATGTCAGTTCTAGTATAATATATTTGTCCGATGAATACCCGTTTATCATCTGCATTTCTTCTTGGTGTAGCAATTTTAATGGCCAGTAGTGTAGTTAATATTTAATTACAGAAATGTTCGAGATAATTTCTCAGAATTACTGTCATTCATTGGCAGAAAGAACGAGCATGTAGTAGTTGGAACAGACGTTGACTGATATTGACCGAAACCAGCAATAAATGATAGTGAAACATTGAAATGGGACATGAATATGTACCCGAGGAGTCGGATGGAAACCAGTACTAACGGTGCATTCTTTGCAGTAAAAACTCCACAGTGTCTGATGAGATAAAACAAGACGTAGAATGCAAGATAATCTGGCTCAAGATTAACGTCAAAGATGGGCTAAAATAGTAATTGGATGTTTCTGTTGTCCTGTCACATCAAGTGTCAAAGTGCTGGAATACTTCAAAGAAAGTTTGGGAAATGTGGCGCGTAAATTTTCCTATTATGCCATAAGAATAGGGGGAGATTTGAGCCAGGTATTTATAGACGCGTTTAGAAGCGTACGCAGCGACGAAGAACTACTGTATTTTATGAACATTATTTTGAACAGTTGGTGATACCATCAATCTGCAAGGGAAATGTATAGGTTGGCAACAAAGAGCCCAAAAGTCTTTGATTCAGCGAACCTATAGATAGGAATTACCGACCAAAATCTTACTACAGTTTCACTGTTCCGTGCAAAATTGCGAAAGATAGATAGATACTTCTATTTGACAAGTGAGACAAGAAAATGATAAGAAACTACGCCAGGAGACGGCAGAACACATTCAGCTCTGATGAGAGAGAAGTTGAATGATCTCTGACACAAATTATTGTTTGATGGTCGTCTTGCAACCTAGATATCGCTAAAGAGAACCATAAATTTCTAGATCTTTCACAGTACGAGATTTTAATTTATAAATAAGAAACAAGAAGCTTTCACAGAGACTTCCATTGATTTCGTAACGGAATCGTGTTCAGTTTCTAACTGAGCTTGTAGAAAATAGAAACACGTCGAATATCTTATGAAAGAAGAAAATGTACAGATACCACATACTGAAAATAGGAAATTTAATTCAGGGTAACGGGTTGCTTAGAAAGAGGTCAACAGTCTTTTGTACGAGGATGAAGACATTCTTCTCAGAAATATTGCTTCGAAATATTGGCAATTGAGGCAAGGAAAACTGCAGTTTAACGTATTTAATATTTGTTTTCCTAATCTGTGTCTTACCGTCAGACAGTGTGATTCAGCTGCTCGTAATTCTGTCGTTTTATGCAACCCGCAGTGTTATATTTGCCCTTCGAAAACCGCGCGCGACATTTTTGTATTCTCTTGCTGGCTACGCGTAAACTATCAGTCCTACACAAAAAACAAACGGAATAGTATTTGTAGAAAATTAAATATGAAATTTTGTATTGATATACGTTTTCACTGGAAGCCACGGTTTAGAGTTATTCAAGAAAAATATACAATATTTTCCTTCAAACGTACTTCCAGCCCCACACACATCGCTCACCAGTTAGGATTTTTAGAATGTTGTTCTTGATACTTCCTGCTACCACTGTACAGAAATTTCCGATTACACGAATTAGTCCCGATATTTGACATTATTTGGTCTCTATTGATTGTTCTATTACGCCACCAGAACAGTCGGCCATTTCGTTATCATTATTAATGTAAACGTGCCCTTGAGGGAAATGAAAGAAAAACTACTTTTGTAAACGTTACCGTATAACTACTTACCTTGACAATTCGATCGAAACCTAACCCTCAAAAGCACAGTAGTTACGTAGTGAGAAGGCCTGAGGAATACAACGATGCAATTGTTTATTTTATGCTGTTTAAATTCACACAACTGTTAAGTAAAATTTTCCGCAGCGTAAGTTTTACAATTCGTAAATGCTCGACTAAGCCGGTGTCTTAATAAGGCCAGTCAATAAAGGCCAAAAAAAGATAGAATCTCGCGAATAGTTAGAGTAGTCAGAAATATTTGTTCACTGGTAGGAGAGGGTGCCACGAACAGCGTACTAGAAATTCTCACCTGTGAGGGATGAGTGTGGGAGTGGAGGCTCAGTTATTAATTTTTGTACGTTTCTCTTGAATTACCTTAAAACAGTGTATTCCAGCGAAAACGTATGTCAATACAAAATTTAACTACATTAAATTTCCAAGATAGGTTCTGTTCGTTTTTCTCTAGGACTAATAGTTTGCGGGTAGCGAGTGTAGCGAGTGAGAAAATACGAACATCTCGCGCGTGGTTTTTGAAGGCTGGGTATAACATTAAGGGTTGCATAATATGACAGCGGTAGGGCAACTGACTCATCCTTTATGATCAATCTGGATCTTTAGAATGTCTCCAAGTCTCTTCCGTGCGTGCTTTCCTCTCCTACGATTCTTAAGAATTTCGCTTATCTCATCATGCATTCTTTAAACCTCTTCATCATCTGTGGAGCTAGTAGGTATATATTGTTATACTGCTGTGGTAGGTGTCGGCTTTGTGTCCGTGCATATCCCCACAAAATATTAAGTTGATAACTATCAATCGTTTGGTATAAATAAAGGCTGTTCCTTGGAGTACATTGTCCCTTACCACATGTGAAAGAAGTGCGATTTGTCTGTTCCCTCATGTAACTGTTAGACCTACATCTGCATCTACATGGCTACTCTGCAGTTCATACTTAAGTGCCTGGCAGAGTGTTCTTCTAACTACCTTCAGACCATCTTTCTACCTTTCCACTCTCTAACAGAATGTGAGGAAAATGATCACTTAACTCTTTCTGTACGAGCTCTGATTTCTTTTATTTTATTATGATGATTATCTCCGTTTGCAGGTTGGCGACAGTAAAATATTTTCACATTGAGAGAACAAAGTTGACGATTGAGATTTCGTGCAAATATCTCGCCGCAACGGAAAATGCATTTGTTTTAATGCCTGTCATCCCAATTCGCTTACCATATCCGTGACACTCTCTTCCCCATTTCGCGATAATACAAAACGATCTGCCCTTCTTTGGCCCTTTTCGATGTCCTCCGTCGATCCTACCTGGTAAGGATCCCACAAAGCACAGCAATATTCTTGCACAGGACGAACAAGGGTAATATAGGCAGTCTCTTTAGTAGCCCAATGGCCTAAGCATTCTGCCAATAAAACGTAGTCTTTGGTTTGTCATTCCCTACAACATTTGTTAAGTGATAGTCCTAATTTAAGATGTTCGTAATTGTAGTTCTTGTGTACTTACATTGATTGTCCGTTCCGTCGGTTCTTGCTAGAAGATTTTATACAGTATAAGTGAAACACACAGAACACAGGTGTAATAATCTACAATATTCGTTATTTGCTACACGAACCGATTGTCGGCTGTTACACCATCATCGGATACAAAGATAATTATGTGGTACAGTGAAATTTCGTTGGCTGAATTATTTTAAACCAGTGCATCTACAGAGTACCTCAATTTCCAGAGATGAAAAACGTTAATGTTCGAATTAAGAACAAAACGAGAGAGATTATTTAGGTGTAAATACAAAGTAAGATTATTTGACTAAGATAAAATATGTGACACATTAACTAATGAACTAGCGACAAATTACAACAGTTGCATATAGAAGAAAATAACTGAAGAAGAAACTTTGGTCTCATATTCCAAAGATGTGGCTGAACAAAATAATCTTGTGTTTAATAGCTCCTAAATTACAAACATATAAGATATAATAGTGATATGAAGCAGGTGAGTCAAGCATTTGTGGTTATACAAAGTAAATTTTTTTTAACACAACGAGAGAAATTGTAGTAACTGAAATAAAGGAAAGTGGGGCATGTGAGTTGGAAGGGTAATTTACAACGCAGCGTGGATGGGATTATGAGGAGTGTCTGCAGTTAGAAATGCCGATTAAGGGAACTGTGTCTGGTCATTCAGCTATAATCTTGGCTTGATGGAGATGCATTTGTTCATTTCCATAATTTCAAGACAGTTCACCTTCCTTCCTTTGTGGGTGTGATGTACTGCTTCATGACTCATCCATTAACTATGGCCGTTTTTTGACAGCAAAAGTAGAATTTCCTTTTCAAAGTTTTCGTCCTCTATGCTGCTCCTTCAAGCGGGTACGTATTGCAATTCCAGACTGACCTACATAGAATTTGCCACAGTTACAAGTAATTTTATATATTCCACTCTTTTCCAAAGCTGGAGTGCTGTCTTTGCCATTGGGCGAAAAATGTCATACAGAATTGTGCACATAAAATTATGTTTTTACGTTTTTGGATTTAAGCTTTCTGGCTATATTCCGTGAGACCTTGCCTAAGTATAGAGTTGAGCATCATTTATTGCGTTGTAGTGGATCAAGGACAGGGAAAAGAAAAGAGTACACCTGTCGTTTCTACTTTTTGTGCATTAAGGAGTCTACTAAGGTTTGATGACAGCCATTGTTTGCTGCTATTTGTTTGACCGCATTTAATTCCATTTGGAAGTAGTCTTCACTCGTGGGGATGTATATTATTCGGTGTACCATTGAATTAAATGCACAGTGTTAATGGGTCAATGAGCGTTGAGAACTGCGTGGTATTACCACATCTGTGGCGGTAGGTTTCCTTTAAATCTTGAAAGTATTAGCCGAAATGATGTCTTTAGATTTGTGTGATTTATCGTGTAACCGAAATTGAACGGGTTTCATTTTTTAGTCATGTGGATGATGTAACAAAAAAAATACCGTCCGAACAGGCCGCGAATGCCTAACGGTACCGATCGGCCGTCAGCCCTTGGGCATCACCGGATGCAGATCGGAGGCATGTGTTCAGCACGCCGCTCTCCCGACCGTTGTCAGTTTTCCTGACCGGTGCCGATGTAATGTCTCTTGCAGCGGTCTCTCCGCGATATTTTCAGAAATTTTATAAATTATATAACTCAGTACATATCTCGAAATATCTCTTCTTATCTTACCGATTATCAATGCAAGGTAGTTTCAAGCCCAATTATTTCTTGGAGCGTCCATTTACTCCATGGAATAGCTTCTCTGCTATCTGTTTTCTCTTATGAAAAGAATAGGGGATTTCCTGCCGATTAGTCGTGAAAGAAGGATGTATATGTATGTATTGTTGAGCTAGTCGCCATCTTGATGAGATTCTGTATGAGAAGGAATTTAATACATGAACTAAACTAAAGTAAATGTGTTCGCGTATTATTTAACTGATTATTATTGACAGTGTCTGCTTACTACGCTGTGTTGCACGCGATCAGTGGGGAACGTCTGATTTACACTGGACGAACCTGCCGTTTTGTATGCTCAAGATATCCAGTTACTTCAAATAAATAGGCTAACATGGTCTTACCAGCAGATCTCCGGTCTTCCCCATGTGATCACCGAAAGTTAATAATTATTACAAATGTTTCCAGGAGATCGACTGACAATTTTCGTCGCACCGAGACTTCGAAATTGCTTTACTGCCTTATGGAATTTAAGTTAAGCTCAATTTAATCAGGATAGAACAGTATTGAACTGTGTGAATGTGATAAGCCTGCTTTGTCAATGAAAATTCCCTTAATATACGCATGTTTTTACTATCCTGATCAGTGAAGCTAAATCAGGCCGGTGTGAGAGAGGTTTTTAAATTTTTAGATCCCACACAAAATATATTAAACCACCACTACTCAATCAAATAGCTCTTCGATTGGACTCACAAGGGCTGAGTGCACCACGCTTGCCAACAGCGCTCGGTAGACCCGGACAGTGACCCATCCTAGTGCTAGCCAAGTCCGATAGCGCTTCACTTCAGTGATCTGAAAAGAACCGGTGTTACCACAGCGGCAAGGCCCTTGGCTCGATGGCATAACACATTTCCTAATTGAGAGATAATTGGCACTTTGTGCACCGTACACATACACTCCTGGAAATTGAAATAAGAACATCGTGAATTCATTGTCCCAGGAAGGGGAAACTTTATTGACACATTCCTGGGGTCAGATACATCACATGATCACACTGACAGAACCACAGGCACATAGACACAGGCAACAGAGCATGCACAATGTCGGCACTAGTACAGTGTATATCCACCTTTCGCAGCAATGCAGGCTGCTATTCTCCCATGGAGACGATCGTAGAGATGCTGGATGTAGTCCTGTGGAACGGCTTGCCATGCCATTTCCACCTGGCGCCTCAGTTGGACCAGCGTTCGTGCTGGACGTGCAGACCGCGTGAGACGACGCTTCATCCAGTCCCAAACATGCTCAATGGGGGACAGATCCAGAGATCTTGCTGGCCAGGGTAGTTGACTTACACCTTCTAGAGCACGTTGGGTGGCACGGGATACATGCGGACGTGCATTGTCCTGTTGGAACAGCAAGTTCCCTTGCCGGTCTAGGAATGGTAGAACGATGGGTTCGATGACGGTTTGGATGTACCGTGCACTATTCAGTGTCCCCTCGACGATCATCAGTGGTGTACGGCCAGTGTAGGAGATCGCTCCCCACACCATGATGCCGGGGGTTGGCCCTGTGTGCCTCGGTCGTATGCAGTCCTGATTGTGGCGCTCACCTGCACGGCGCCAAACACGCATACGACCATCATTGGCACCAAGGCAGAAGCGGCTCTCATCGCTGAAGACGACACGTCTCCATTCGTCCCTCCATTCACGCCTGTCGCGACACCACTGGAGGCGGGCTGCACGATGTTGGGGCGTGAGCGGAAGACGGCCTAACGGTGTGCGGGACCGTAGCCCAGCTTCATGGAGACGGTTGCGAATGGTCCTCGCCGATACCCCAGGAGCAACAGTGTCCCTAATTTGCTGGGAAGTGGCGGTGCGGTCCCCTACGGCACTGCGTAGGATCCTACGGTCTTGGCGTGCATCCGTGCGTCGCTGCGGTCCGGTCCCAGGTCGACGGGCACGTGCACCTTCCGCCGACCACTGGCGACAACATCGATGTACTGTGGAGACCTCACGCCCCACGTGTTGAGCAATTCGGCGGTACGTCCACCCGGCCTCCCGCATGCCCACTATACGCCCTCGCTCAAAGTCCGTCAACTGCACATACGGTTCACGTCCACGCTGTCGCGGCATGCTACCAGTGTTAAAGACTGCGATGGAGCTCCGTATGCCACGGCAAACTGGCTGACACTGACGGCGGCGGTGCACAAATGCTGCGCAGCTAGCGCCATTCGACGGCCAACACCGCGGTTCCTGGTGTGTCCGCTGTGCCGTGCGTGTGATCATTGCTTGTACAGCCCTCTCGCAGTGTCCGGAGCAAGTATGGTGGGTCTGACACACCGGTGTCAATGTGTTTTTTTTTTCCATTTCCAGGAGTGTATCATGTCTAAGTTATTTTGGATTGATTTTGATCTTCTTATGACTTTAGAGATGGTAAATGACAGCATCCTCTGCAAACAGTCTACGAGAGCTGCTCAGATTGTGTCTTAAAACATTTATGTAGCTTAGTTAAATGCTTTTATGAACGCGCTGCTTACAAGTACGGGATGTTCGAAAAGTCTCTCCGGAGTGCCGCATGATTGTTAGCCGCGCGTGCCGTATGACTGTTCGCCTGCCTGGGCTACTTCCCTTCAAGTGGACTCTCCCAAAATTCCACTGTTTCGTCTATCTCAGCCAGAGTCCGTAGTATCGTTGGTGTGTGTCGTTACGTGTTGACGTGAACGTTTAAGTTTAGTTCCTTTGTTCGTTTGTTTCGCTTTTGTCAATGTTAAAATGCTAATCATTGAAGAACGTGTGTTTTTAGTCGAACAAGTGTTCAAAGCTGGAGGTAAATGCACAGTTTCAGTTCGTCAAACATTTAATTCAGTTTTCCCGTATACAACACTCCCACATCGCGATAATGTGCGACATTTGATTAACAAATTTCGAAGTACGGGTTCAGTGACAGATGCACCGAGAAATGGTCATCCTAGCGTTTTGTCTGAGAATAAACTACTCGATATTTCCGATAAAACCTGGCCAGGAAATCGATGTTAGTGTCGGAACGGCCCACACAGCTGTAAGGAAAAAATTAGGACTTTTCCCATACAAAGTGACAGTCGTGTAAGAGCTGAAAAATACTGATCACGGCAAGAGACTGCATTATTGTCAATGGCTTAAAAATTTCGTTCAACAAAATGGAAGGGATATTCTTAATGAAACGTTTTTCACTGATGAGGCGTGGTTTCATTTATCCGGGTACATTAAATCGCAAAATTCTCGTATGTGGAGTACTGCAAATCCAGGAAATTCATGTGAACCACTTCATTCTGTGAAAATAGGAGTTTGGATTGCAATTTCTAGACGTCGGATTGTGGGTCCCATATTTTTCAGCGAAACAATAAACGCACAACGATACTGCAGTGATATTCTGTACCCATTCATAGAACTTGTATTAAGGGGCTCCGGAAAGGCTCAAACTCATGAAAAGTTCAATTTTTACTTTTTTGCGTTTTCTGAATCTGCAGACTATTACCTTTTAATAGATATATAATTTATTCAATTCCGAAGACTACAACTATTTTTAAATTTTTTTTGAAATGTGTTCTACATGGGCGTGACCCACTGTGGCGCTGTTAAACTGCTGTCAAATGGTGTTATTATTAACGTCCGTGTTCATCAGGTACATTTTAGTGATGTGAGATAAAGTATGTGTTGTGGCTAACCTGTGATGGTTCAATATATATCGCTGGTGTTATTGTCGATTGTTTCATGTTTATTTACTCTGTCGTTATCTCGAAAATATTCGTAATTAATTCTGTTTCTTGAGTCTCTGTTTTGTTGAAGTATAATAATGAGTAAAAGTAAAGTTATTAGAAATCCTCTGAAGGCTTTTAAGAAAAGGAGAAATGTTGGAAAGCCAAAGATATGTGTTATTACTGTAAACAATAAAGACGATAACCAAGTGAGTGAACCTAACCTCTCAAGTACACCTGCCCATAGCAGTCAAAGTGGGAAAGAAAATACTTCACAGAAGAAGCTTGGTTCAATGAGTGAAAACTATGAATGTTTTATGGGCGAATCGGATGTGAATGAAATATTTGATATGTCGGTTCTCAAAGGAATTTTTTCAAACTGTGTAAGATGTATTCATTGTAGTGAAGTTGGTCTGGAACTCTCCATAATAAAGCACGTAGGACTTGCTAGTGAAATACAACTGAAATGTGATAAGTGTTCATACATGACCACCTTTTGGAACAGTGCTGCAGTAACTGCAACTGAAGAAAATGGTAGCAAAATCTACGAACACAACATTAGATTTGTTTATTCCTTGCGTTCAGTTGTTAAGGGTGCTACTGCAGGTGCAATTTTCTGTGGCATCATGAATCTTCCAAATCCTCCAACCAAGTTTACGACCTATAATAAATTAATAGGGTCTAAAGTAGAAGATGTCTGTATAGAATCTATGAAGAACGCTGTGGAAGAGGCAGTAATGGAAAATAATGGTAACAGAGATTTGTCTGCAGCGTTCGATGGTACCTGGCATAAACGGGGACTCGCATCTCTTCATGGTGTAGTATCTGCCACCAGTATGTATACAGGGAAAGTTTTAGATGTAGCAGTAATATAAAAGTATTGTAGATGTCCACAAAAATATAAAGGTACACATGAAAATAATTGCAAAGCTAACTATAGTGGCAGTAGTGGAGGAATGGAAGTGGCTGGTGTTGCCAGTATATTCCAGCGTTCTGAGGCGTGTGATAAAGTGCGATATGTTAATTACCTTGGTGACGGTGATTCTAAAAGTTTTAGACATATTCAAGGACTGAAGCCCTATGGTGACGATGTTGTAGTGCAGAAATTTGAGTGTATTGGACACGTACAGAAGCGAATGGGAACAAGACTTCGGCGACTGAAAGCTTCGTACAAAAAACAAAAACTCAGTGATGGTAAAGTGTTGGATGGGAAGGGAAGGTTAACTGACAGTGTAATTGACAAAATACAGAACTATTATGGAATGGCTATTAGGCAAAATACACAAAGTGTCGACGAAATGAAGAATGCTGTTTGGGCTCTTTTTTTCATACTTCTTCAACCGATGAAAATCCCCAACATAGCTTGTGTCCCAAAGAAGAAGACAGTTGGTGTAAATATAACAAAGGATTGCTAACTGGTGAAGTGTACACTCATAAGCATAGTCTGCCTCATGCAATAATGGAGGTGATAAAACCTATTTTCAGAGACTTAGCAGCACCTGAACTGTTGAAAAAGTGTATTCACGGAAAAACTCAAAACCCCAATGAAAGTGTAAATAGTGTTATATGGTCGAGAATCCCCAAGACTGTATTTGTTGGAATAGAAACACTTCACTTTGGTGTGTATGATGCTGTTGCGACTTTCAATGATGGCAACATTGTAAGGTGCAAGGTATTTAGAAATATGGGAATGAAGATAGGTTCTAACATGGTACGAGCGATGCTTGCTTTAGACAAGGAACGCCTTCGGGCTGCAGACAGGGCTGTAAAGAGTCTAGAAATACAAGCAAGAGTAAACAGGAGGAGGAACAAGAGGAAGCTGGAGGAGGAGTTTGCAGAGGATGAAGATAATTCATCCTATGAACCTGGAATGCACTAAAAAGTTAATCCAATCTTTGTCACTCGATTCCCAAAACTTTTATTTTCTCATGCTAATTACATGTTTTCTAAGGATCTTCCAAATATATTTGTTTCAAACTTTCAGTAAATGTTACACAGTACCTTCTGCATAATTTAACACAGCCTTTTTCCAAAAAACTGTATATTTTTGAATATATAAATAAAAAATAGCAAAAAAATTTTGTGAATTTTCATTACAATTGAAAAAAAAACATCTTTAATAACTGAACTAAAATTTTGTAAAATCCCTGTGTTAAGGTTTAGCCCATATTCCAATAAATAATCTGTAAAAAGTTCAACTTCTTACCTCAAATACTTTGTGAGGAAAGATGTAATTTATAAGCGTTATTTTAACATTGCAAGTATAGGTCGTTCTGGAGCCCCTTAAGTCAAATACTGAACGGTTATTTCAACAAGATGGTGCAACCGCGCATACAGCTCGCGTTTTAATGTCACTGTTTGCTGATGTTTTTGGTGACCGCGTAATTTCACAATGACTTTGGTCTCCACGATCGTCTGACCTAACACCACCTAATTTTTTGTTCTGGGGTGCAGCGAAAGCAACGGTCTACAAAAACCGTCCAAAATCCGTCGATGAATTGAAAACTGCAATATCCACTTCCACTGCTTCTGTTACAGAAGAAATGTTACAGCTTGTGTTTGGAAACATGATTAGACGAATTGAATTGTGAATTCAACAACAGGGGGGACACTTTCAACATTTAATGTGAAAATTTGCAAGTAAAAATGAATATTCAATAAATTAATGACTTGTGTTTCACTGAGTTTCATTTCGGTATATTTACTGCGGCACACGGCACGCGCGGCTAACAATCATACGGCACTGCAGAGAGACTTTTTGAACACCCCGTATATACACCGATGAGCCCAAGCATTATTGGCCACTGCCCGCCGCAAGACTGGGGCAGCCTCGTGGCGTTGTGAGCACGTGGAGCAAAAAGGAAACAATACAAGCGGAGAAGAGAAGAGTGAGGAATAATTGTAGCCATGATATGGGCCGCATATACGGAATCCGCTGACGTCAGCGACTTTGACAAGTGGCAGCTGTTATGGCCTGGAATCTAGTAACGAGCGTCTTGAAAACAACGAAGCAAGTCTGCTGTTCGCCTACATCTGTGGAAAGCGGTTGCAGGCCGGTGGAACCGCGAGTAGGCGATAAGATGTTGGACGCTCACCTCTCATCACAGAACGTGGCGGCGATCTGTGGCAAATCTGGCGACACAGTAGAAAGCTGCTGCAGGCACAAGCGTTTCAGTGCACACCGTCTTAGCGCGCATTCCTGGAAATTGTGTTCTGCAGCAGACGACCGCTACGTGTTTCCAGGTTGATCCAACGAGATCTGCAATACGGGGTGTTTATAAATGAGTATCAGGGTTTTAACGCTTTACAGTATTTATTATACAGGGTGATTCAAAAAGAATACCACAACTTTAGGAATTTAAAACTCTGCAACGACAAAAGGCAGAGCTAAGCACTATCTGTCAGCGAATAAAGGGAGCTATAAAGTTTCATTTAGTTGTTCATTTGTTCGCTTGAGGCGCTGTTGACTAGGCGTCAGCGTCACTTGATGCTAAGATGGCGACCACTCAACAGAAAGCTTTTTGTGTTATTGAGTACGGCAGAAGTGAATCGACGACAGTTGTTCAGCGTGCATTTCGAACGATGTATGGTGTTAAACCTCCTGATAGGTGGTGTATTAAACGTTGCTATAAACAGTCAACTACCCGAAGCGATGGATCGCCCGCCAGGCAGCCCGTGACAGAGCACTTCATCACTGGCCTCAAAGAAGCCCTGATCTTACCCCCTGCGATTTTTTCTTATGGGGGTATGTTAAGGATATGGTGTTTCGGCCACCTCTCCCAGCCACCATTGATGATTTGAAACGAGAAACAACAGCAGCTACCCAAACTGTTACGCCTGATATGCTACAGAGAGTGTGGAACGAGTTGGAGTATCGGGTTGATATTGCTCGAGTGTCTGGAGGGGGCCATATTGAACATCTCTGAACTTGTTTTGAGTGAAAAAAAAACCTTTTTAAATACTCTTTGTAATGATGTATAACAGAAGGTTATATTATGTTTCTTTCATTAAATACACATTTTTAAAGTTGTGGTATTCTTTTTGAATCACCCTGTATTAAACTTACAATTATAAATGATATGTCAAATGAAATAGCAACTCAAACAGTTTTACCAAGAACCTTATAAATGTTCAATGTGAACACCATTTGACACACGGCACACATCAAGTCTATAGCAGAGTTCTTCCCAAACGCTGATGAGTGTGTCTTCAGTAATTGTAGCAACAGCTGCTTCAACCCGATTTCTTAATTCAGGGGGTCTGCTGGTAGCGGAGGTACGTACACACGATCATTGGTGAAGCCCAAAAGAAAAACATCGCATGGCGTTAGGTCGAGTGAACGTGGAGTCCATGCAAAGCATGCCCTGTCATTGGGCCCCTTGCGGCCTATTCAGCGCTTGGGTACAGTGAAGTTCAACCAATCGCGTACTTCGCTATGCCAGTGAGGTGGCGCACCATCTTGTTGGAAAATTAACTTCTCTGGCTTATCTTCTTCCAACTGAGGGAAGAGCCATTGCTCTAGTGTATCAAGGTCTGTTCACTAACTCTTGGTCGTACTGTGCTCTTCCCTTTACAATGGCAGCCGGTATTTTCAAATTGATGATACCATCTACGAATCACTTGGAGGATCTTAACCGAACTTCAGCCGGAACGCACGTTGCACAGTAACTATAGATTCGGTCTTTGCAAACTGCAAAACACAAAACGCTTTCTATTCACTAGTCGCCATCTTCGCTACTACCGCTGTCTAACGGATTGCGGCGGAAATATTGCGCGCTGCGCATGCGTACTGGTGCCAAACACCACTGTTTGAGTTGCTCTTTCATTTGACATATCATTTATAACTGTAAGTTTAATGTAATAAATATTATAAAGCGTCAAAACCCCGATATTCATTTATAAACACCCTGTATTATGACTGCGGTGTGTACAGTATCATCGAGATTGGACCGTGAGACAATGGAAAAGTGTCGCCTGTTCGGATGAATCACTTTTCTTGTTACACCAGTTCAATGGTCGTGACCGTATGCTTCCTGTCCCCTCCCCCCTTCCCCCTCCCCCCCCCACCCAAAAAGTGAATGGCTGCTCGAAACACGTAATGCGCCACGGATGTAGGCCAGTAGGGGGTGTAGTATGTTATGGGGGACATAGTATGGTATGGAAGACATTCACCTGCGCTTGCATGGGGCCTATTTTAGTAACAGAAGGCAACATGACAGTTGTGGATCACGTGAACATTATTGTGGACCATGTGCATTCCTGTTCTGTATGAAGTCTTCCCCCAACGGCAATGCCACCTGTCAGCAGGATAAATGCCGGTGTCACAAGGCCAGAATTGTGCTGCAGTGGTCTGACGAGCTTGACAGTGAACTCACACTGATGTCTCGGCCACTAAATTCGCCTGATCTGAAACTGATGGGACGTTCAACGTTAGATGACCTCAGTTTCCTGACCTCCCTGTGAAGTTCATCCTGTAAGATTTCAATGGGATTTAAGTCAGGTGGCAAAATTGGCCAAATCATATTCCTCAGTTCCCCGCATTTCTCTTTACTGTTGACAAACCCTCTGCACAGTTCAGAAGCATGTTTGGGATCGTTGTTCTGCTGCTGAACTAGCCCACGACCAACAAGTGTCTTGCAGTTGGAACTGCATTGTTGACCATTAACCCTTAATACCCTTCCTTCTTTAACGTTCCTTTAATTCTCACTAGGTCGCCGATTTTATCACCAGCGAGACAACCCCGCACCAAGACCGACTCTCCATCAAGCTTCACTATTGGCGACACACACTGACTCTTCTTACGTTCTCTAAGAAAGTTGACGAACGAACATTCGACGACGGCTTCCAAGTACTTCAAATTTAGATTCTTTCGTGAACAACACCTTGCACCATTGCTGTGGGTTGTAGTTTTTATGTTGCTGTGCCCATTGTCGTCTTTTCATCTTACTTTTTTGCATAGTAAAGGTTATTTGGCCGCTATGCACCTCTTTAGACCTTGCTCGCAAAGACGGCGTTGCATTGTTGATACAGAGATTGGTGCTGCTCGCATATTATTTACTTCCTCGCGAATTTCACACACGTTCACACGTGTGTGAAATCTTATGAGACTTAACTGCTAAGGTCATCAGTCCCTAAGCTTACATACCACTTAACCTAAATTATCCTAAGGACAAACACACACACCCATGCCAGAGGGAGGACTCGAACCTCCGCCGGGCTCGCCAATTTCAGGTAAAGTAAGACTCCTCTGACATTCTGTTCTGATTTCCCCTGAATGAATAGAAGATATTCTTGACTTTGACACGCGTTTTAGCCACAGGAATACTTGATAATTTACAACTGTCATGGACAAGCAAGTCATCACTTGGCGCACTAATTCACAAACTGGTCTCTTGAGGTACAGTGCTCAACATTAAGGTCACTACAAGTTCCTCTCAAACATTACTCATTGGTCCTAGACGATGATGTTGACTTGTGCACCTGAAGTCTCGAAATGGGCAGAGCTCTCGGTTACTCGACTCTACACTAATCTCAGCACGAAGACACCTCTGTTGCTGAAAGGGAGGAGTGGCTTTCTGAAGCGCCTCCCTTACGTACTTGCGGTCTGCAGTGAGCCCTCGATAACGTGTGTGGTACCGCTTCGGGTTTGTCGAGCTTGGCGTGTGTAGTGTCCCTTTTGCAATATTCACCCTTATCAAGGTGAAACATAAATAAAACCGACAGTATGTGACTCAAAATTAATTGCAAACATTGATTTATCATTGATTTAACTGTAAAAATATACAATATATATATCGATAAATGCAGAAAAGACATTATTTTTATTGTATGAGATTATAATGTGATTATCTTTGTTAGAGTATAAAATACAATGCAATGCTCATTCTTCTGTCTAGTCTGTTTTGTTCTGTTCGTTCTGGTGTGAGGTAGAATAAGTACGCAAGCTATTGTGCTGTGCTAGCATTTGTTTCTGTCGTAACGTAATTGCAAATATTTAATGGTGTAAACTGTGTCCTAGTAAGAATATATTAGTATAAAGTGATCTCCGTGTGTTATTTCAACAACCTACGCCACATTTATCTTATGAAAAGAATATTTAATGAAAATTATTTAGCATGTTTCCAGCTGCTGCAGAGCGAGTAACAGTAATCTCTGACTGTTAACAATTAGCCGCCATTACGCGGTACATTTAAAAATATTTTTTCACAGCACAATGTCTGATAGCCGGAGCGGAAGAAATTATGTAAAAATATTCTGTGAGATTAATTGAAGGAATCCAGTGAAATAATTTTATTAAAACTTGTCTATTTTCTGTGATAGTAATAATTTCAGAGCTGAGTACTACTACGCTATTGCATTTGCAGTAATTTGTAGGGAGCCTGGCGTTCGATAAAACCAGATATAATACGTAATTGGCAACCGACGAAATTCATTATTTTGCTTATTATATCTCTTTTGTATTTTTTTTGAAAGCTAAAAGTAAAAAATAACTCCACTAAGGATCAGTGACGGATCACGATAAATCAAAGGACAAACGAATTTACTAGGAGAGTGTTTCCGCTAACTAAATAAACAACATAACATTATATTTCTTTTAAGAGATATAATACGTGGCACCGCTCTTTGAGGATGATTGTACACGGGGTCTTCCAGATCGCAAAAAACTTGCATTGGCACCAGTTTGCTATAACTGCTGCAAGGTATAGACCACTGTAGATTGGGTTACACCAATTTTTTTTATTTTATTTTATTTTATTTTATTTTATTTTATTTTTTTTTTTTTGCTTCTAGAATAGCCTTCCTAATGCAGAGTTACAATTACAGCGCGTTTCTCAATTCCGGTGCCAACGGCCTTGACACTGTGGTAACACCGATTTGCCGCCAGATCACCGAAGTTAAGCGCTGTCGGGCTGGGCTAGCACTTGGATAGATGACTATCCAGTCTGCCGAGAGCTGTTGGCAAGCGGGATGCACTCAGCCCTTGTGAGGCAAACTGAGGAGCTACTTGATTGAGAAGTAGTGGGTCCGGTCTCGTAAACTGACATACGGCCGGGAGGGCGGTGTGCTGACCACATGCCCCTCCATATCCGCATGTAGTGACGCCTGTGGGCTGAGGATGACTCGGAGGCCGGTCGGCGCCGTTGGGCCTTCGAAGGCCTGTTCGGACGGAGTTTAGTTTAATTCCGGACTCCTCCTTCCATTCCTTTAGGAGATAACATGGTATGAACTTGATCAGGTATAGAAACGTACTGCTAGACGCACACAGTGTTCTGTACGCCAATGCGAACTACACTCCTGGAAATTGAAATAAGAACACCGTGAATTCATTGTCCCAGGAAGGGGAAACTTTATTGACACATTCCTGGGGTCAGATACATTACATGATCACACTGACAGAACCACAGGCACATAGACACAGGCAACAGAGCATGCACAATGTCGGCACTAGTACAGTGTATATCCACCTTTCGCAGCAATGCAGGCTGCTATTCTCCCATGGAGACGATCGTAGAGATGCTGGATGTAGTCCTGTGGAACGGCTTGCCATGCCATTTCCACCTGGCGCCTCAGTTGGACCAGCGTTCGTGCTGGACGTGCAGACCGCGTGAGACGACGCTTCATCCAGTCCCAAACATGCTCAATGGGGGACAGATCCGGAGATCTTGCTGGCCAGGGTAGCTGACTTACACCTTCTAGAGCACGTTGGGTGGCACGGGATACATGCGGACGTGCATTGTCCTGTTGGAACAGCAAGTTCCCTTGCCGGTCTAGGAATGGTAGAACGATGGGTTCGATGACGGTTTGGATGTACCGTGCACTATTCAGTGTCCCCTCGACGATCACCAGTGGTGTACGGCCAGTGTAGGATATCGCTCCCCACACCATGATGCCGGGTGTTGGCCCTGTGTGCCTCGGTCGTATGCAGTCCTGATTGTGGCGCTCACCTGCACGGCGCCAAACACGCATACGACCATCATTGGCACCAAGGCAGAAGCGACTCTCATCGCTGAAGACGACACGTCTCCATTCGTCCCTCGATTCACGCCTGTCGCGACACCACTGGAGGCGGGCTGCACGATGTTGGGGCGTGAGCGGAAGACGGCCTAACGGTGTGCGGGACCGTAGCCCAGCTTCATGGAGACGGTTGCGAATGGTCCTCGCCGATACCCCAGGAGCAACAGTGTCCCTAATTTGCTGGGAAGTGGCGGTGCGGTCCCCTACGGCACTGCGTAGGATCCTACGGTCTTGGCGTGCATCCGTGCGTCGCTGCGGTCCGGTCCCAGGTCGACGGGCACGTGCACCTTCCGCCGACCACTGGCGACAACATCGATGTACTGTGGAGACCTCACGCCCCACGTGTTGAGCAATTCGGCGGTACGTCCACCTGGCCTCCCGCATGCCCACTATACGCCCTCGCTCAAAGTCCGTCCACGCTGTCGCGGCATGCTACCAGTGTTAAAGACTGCGATGTAGCTCCGTATGCCACGGCAAACTGGCTGACACTGACGGCGGCGGTGCACAAATGCTGCGCAGCTAGCGCCATTCGACGGCCAACACCGCGGTTCCTGGTGTGTCCGCTGTGCCGTGCGTGTGATCATTGCTTGTACAGCCCTCTCGCAGTGTCCGGAGCAAGTATGGTGGGTCTGACACACCGGTGTCAATGTGTTCTTTTTTCCATTTCCAGGAGTGTATTTCTACACAGACAGCTGAAGGTGTGAGACCCATTCGAATGGAATCGTGTTACGTAAGGTACGTTGAGTATTGACGTGGATACCCATCAGCGCCCCTCTACGCAGGCAACCAGTCAAATACACAACAGAGGTGCTTAGTCTTCACATATTTATACTTGTTTTGTTATAAGAAGGGTGAAATGATAACATATTCAAAGTGAAATCCCTGTTTTAACGACAAATCAATGGTTGTGATAGGTGATCGAAAATTTTTTTCCGGTAGTGCAGCTCTTCCAATTATTTCACCGAGTTGGTTGTCGTAATGGCAAAGGAACTGTATTCACATTCTCGAAACACGAGGCTTAAATTCTCCTTCGTTATTCAAATTTCGGTTTTCCGTAGTTCCACTGATTAAATTAAGATGACTTATCTTCGAAAATGACATGATCAAATTCCTTCCCCAGCCTTCCCCAATCCAAGCTTACAGTCCATCTCTTAACGGCCTAAGTAGTTGTCGAGGGAGCGTCAAACTCTTAAATCTGCCTTCCTGCTTTCCCATTACCTCACTGTAAGATACCTTTTACGGACTCTTCATTCACATTGCCTCGTAAGACTACCAAGACAGGGCTACTGCGTGCCGAGTGAGAGGTATTTCCCGTCTCCTCGCTATTATTAACTTTCTCTTCCGTTTCTAATCATTGCACGAGAAAACAGGACAATCTAAGAGACAGCGACAGGAAGAAGTAGAACTCCGAATAAAGTTAACCGACTATACAGGCTCAAGTCAAAACAAGGCTCCGAGAGTAGATGACTGATAGCGGTGGGAGAGCCAGCCAGGACAAAACTCTTTCACGTGGTGTGCAACATGTATGAGACCAGTGAAACACTGTCGGTCTTGATGAAGACTACAATCATTCCAATTACAAAGAAAGCAGGTGCTGACAGGTGTGAATATTACAGTTTAATAAGTCATGGTTGCAAAATACTAACACGAATTCTTTACAGAAGAATGGAAAAACTAGTAGAGGCCAACCTCGGACAAAGTCAGTTTGGATTCCAGAAAAATGTAGGAACACGTGAGCTAGTTCTGACTCTACGACCTTTGTTAGAAGACAGTTTAAGGAAAGACAAACTCACGTTTATAGCATTTGTAGAGTCAGAGAAAACTTTTGGTAATGTTAAGTGCAACACACTCTTTGAAAGGCTGAAGGTAACAGGAGTAAAATACAGGGAGCAAAAGGCTATTTTCAACTTATAAGAAAACCATATGGCAGTAATAAGAGTCGAAGGGCATGACAGGGAAGCAGTTGTTGAGAAGGGAGTAGACACGCTTGTAGCCTATCACCGATGTTATTCAGCCTGTAGATTGAGCAAGTAGTAAAGGAAACAAAAGCAAAATTTGGAGTAGGAATTAAAGTTCATGGAGAATAAATAAAAGCTTTGAGGTTTATCGATGACACTATAATTCTTTCAGAGATAGCAAAGGACTTGGAAGAGCAGTTGAATGGAATGGGCAGTGTTTTGAAAGGAGGATATACAATGAACATCAACTGAAGCAAAACCAGGGTAATGGCTGTAGTTGAGTTAAATCAGGTGATGCTGAGGGAATTACTCTAGGAAACGAGAAACTTTAAGTGATAGCTGAATTTCGCTATTTGGACAGGAAAATAATTGATGATGGGCGATGTAGAGAGGATACAAAATGTAGACTGGCAATGGAAAGAAAAGCGTTTCTGAAAAAAGGAATTTTTAACATTGAATACAGATTTAAGTGGTAGGAAGTCGTTTCTGAAAGTATTTTCATGGAGTGCAGCCTTGTACGGAAGTGAAATATAGACGACAAACAGTTTAGACAAACAGAGAACAGAAGTTTTCGAGTCGTGGTACACAGAAGAATGCTGAAGATTAGATGGGCAGATCACGTAACTAATTATGAGGTACTGTATGGAACTGGGGAGAAAAGAAATTTGTGGCGCAACCTGAGCAGAAGAAGGGATCGGTTAGTAGGATATACTCTAAGACATCAAGGGATCACCAGTTTAGTTTTGTAGGGAAGTGTGTGTGGGGGGGGGGGGGGTAAGAATCATAGAAAAGATGAATACAGTAAGTAGATTCAGAGGGATGTAAGTTGCATAATTACTTGGAGTGAAGAGGCTTGCACAGGAGAGAGTAGCATGGAGAGCTGCATCAAATCAGTCTTCGGACTGAAGACCACAATAACAACTACGGGCTACACCCTAATTCCACTGAAAAAATTTCTGACACTATTAGGGATATTTTCTGAGTATTTTGATGTAAGGGACCTGCGACCTTTGGTGGATGGTTGCAGAGCAATATCATTTCGTTGCTTCGCGAAACTCAAGTTATCTGTGTAGGCCTATCTACATTGCACTGAAAATAATTGCAAAGCAGTGCAGATGTCGACGGTCTGCGCTATACATCTTGTTTGGAAACAAACTTGCTCCATTCACTCATGGAACTTGCCGTTGACAACAGCAATGCCACCTCACTATTCGTCTTCAAGCTTGCGTTCACTGCTTCTCGGTTCTGTGTCGGATTTGCTCTCCCGACCCTGTGAGTTGTACGTTAACAGTGACACACGTCAGAATGCGTAGGTTTACTGTTCTGGAGAGTCGGCCGATATGCGCCACTTGTGTGGATTCACTGGCTGCAGCGGAAGATCGACGGGATGATGCTATGCTCAGCTGTTTGTCAGCGACGGCAACCACATCACAGTATTTTTGCATCTGAAGGTTGTTGCGTTACTCTGTATTTTGTGTTGTACATTTTCCTAATTGCGCGTTATAGAGTTTTTCATTCTTGTGAAGGTATTTTCACTGAATCATTGGTAACTGAGGCAACAAACCGAA
Source organism: Schistocerca cancellata (assembly GCF_023864275.1). Taxonomy (NCBI): domain Eukaryota; kingdom Metazoa; phylum Arthropoda; class Insecta; order Orthoptera; family Acrididae; genus Schistocerca; species Schistocerca cancellata. Next base: position 189,772,563 of record NC_064634.1, read on the forward strand.
CAAAACATAATTACATCATTACTGTTTAACGAGCCACCAGGACCACTTTCACCTTCCACCAAAACACTCTGTGGCTGCTGATGCAAAACTTTTCTTTGATTCTAGTATTGTTTAGATTAGATTAGATTAGATTTACTTTCATTCCAATTGATCCGTAGTGAGGAGGTCCTCCAGGACGTAGAACAAGCAGAAAAATAATAATACATGACAATTATTTACAACTGAAACGAATAAGCTAATGTACCTTCCACAGGTCCCAAGTGGAATGATAGTCATTTTTTTTAATGAACACAATATGAAAGACTCATTTTACAAACACTAATGCATTGAATTTACAATAAAAATGTTTTTTATTTATAAGGTAGTAAACATGTAATAGAACTACTATAATACTTATTTACAATGAACACGTTACTGCACTGAAGTGGTGCGGAAGTTAGATTGTACTTACACACACAAACACACACACACACACAAACACACACACACACACACACACACACACACACACTTATTTATAATGAACACATTACTGTACTCAAGTTGTGTAGAAGTTATATGGTACTTATGTATACACAAATCAGTTGGTTCTACTGAGAAATTCATCAATGGAGTAGGAGTTGGCCACCAATAAATCCTTTAGGCTTCTCTTAAATTGAATTTCATTGGTTGTTAAGCTTTTTATGGCTGCTGGGAAGTTAATGAAAATGTGTGCTCCTGAATAATGCACACCTTTTTGTACAAGAGTAAGTGACTTTAAATCCTTGTGAAGATTATTCTTATTTCTAGTATTGATTCCATGAATTGAGCAGTTGGTTTGAAAAAGTGATATATTTTTAATGACAAATTTCATTAACGAATAAATATATTGGGTAGCAGCAATTAGTATCCCTAGTTCCCTAAACAGGCTTCTGCACTATGTTCTTGAGTTCACACAACATACAACTATTACTGCTCCTTTTTTGTCCCAGAAAACTTTAGCTTGGCCTGATGAATTACCCCAAAAAATAATCCCATATGACATTATGGAATGAAAGTAAGCATAGTAAGCCAGTTTTTTCATTTTTATATCCCCTATGTCTGACATAATTCGCATTGTAAATAGAGATTGGTTAATACGCTTCAGCAGTTCTGTGGTGTTGATTTATTATCAAGCTGCAAACCCAAGAATTTAACACTGTCCACTTCTTCTATCTGCTTGTCATCGTATGTTAGGCAAATACTCGTGGGACATCCCTTACAAGTTCTGAACTGCATGTAGTGTGTGTGTTTTTTTTTAAAGTTTAGTGACAAAGCATTGGTTAGGGACCAGTGATTAATGTCCACAAATATTTTATTAGCAGATCTTTCTAAGACTACACTTGATTTGCTATTTATTGCAATGTTTCTATCATCGGCAAACAAAACGAGCTTGGCATCTGGTAATGTTACTGATGAAAGGTCACTGATATACACAAGAAAAAGTAAGGACCCTAAAATGGAACCTTGTGGGACCCCACATGTAATTAGTTCCCAGTTGGATGATGCCTGATAGCTTAATACATGTCTCTTTCCTAATAACACCCTTTGTTTCCTACCAGAAATATAAGATTTGAACCATTTTGCAGCATTTCCTGTTAGACCATAATATTCTAATTTACTTAAAAGGATATTGTGATTTACATAGTCAAATGCCTTTGACAGATCACAAAATATACCATTTGTCTGCAATTTTTTGTCTAGTGAATTCAGCACATTCTCATCATAAGTGTAGACAGCCTTCTCAATATCAAACCCTTTAGAAGTCCGAACTGCGACTTTGAGAGTATGTTATTTGAGATAAGATGGTTATAAAGCCAATTATACATTACTTTTTCTAAAATTTTCGAGAATGCTGGCAAAAGTGAAATTGGACGGAAATTTGATGCTATTCCTTTATCTCCCTTCTTAAACAGTGGCTTAACTTCACCATATTTCAACCATTCAGGAAATATTCCACTGATAAACAACTGATTACACAGATAGCTTAATATGTTACTTAACTCAGAATCACATTATTTAATTAGCTTTGTTGATATTGATATTGATATATCATACCCACTAGATATTTTTGATTTTAAAGATTTTATGATGGAAATTATTTCTGCTGGGGTAGGGAGGGTAAAATTCATATTATGGAAGTTACTTGAAATGTCTGGTCTGAGGTATTCCATAGCAGCATCTACAGAACCTGACAACCCCATTATTTCAGTAACAGTTATAAAACGTTTGTTAAAAAGTTCTGCAACACTATACACATCTGTCACCAATGTACCATTTACTCTCAATGCTATTTGTTCCTCTTTATGTCTGGTTCTACCAGTCCCCTCCTTCACTAATCCCATATTGTCTTTATTTTGTTATCTGATATGACTATCTTTTCCTTGTAATATATTTGCTCTCATGTGCCGATGTAAATCAGAATGCGAGATGTGATCAAAAAGTAACAGGAATTTATTAATTCCGGGGGCTTTATACACCCGATTTTCAAATTTTTTGTCTTGTTGGTACACAAGTTCCTCGTGCATGTTTGGATTTGCAACTGTTTTGACTATTTAGTTTATTGTTGACAGTCGAAACATTTTCCAGTGCTGAGCTAGATTTTACTTTCGAAAAGAATGGATCAAAGCATTTGCATTAAATTTTGCTTGAAAAATAAAGCGCAGCACCGCATTCTAAATGTCGGCTATGGCTTTTGGCGGATCTACTAGCAATAAGACAAGAGTTTACGAGTAGCATAAACGTTTCCAAGATGGTCGAGAAGACGTTGAAGAAGACGACCGTCCTGGGCGCCCTAGCACATTAATTACTGACGACAATATGGAAGTTGGTTCTGTACTATCTCCGTCTCACCACCACAGAACTTACTGATGGTGTTAGCAGATCCTGTGGCTCATGTCAAGCAATTTTTTCGGATGTTTTGAACACGAAATGTGTAGCAGCAAAGTTTGTTCCGGACATGCGTAGACACCGATCAGGAATTGCTGAATGAAGTCGACAACGTCCCAGAACTTCCAAAGAAGTTAGTAATAGGTGAGGAATCATGGGTAAATGGGTACGATGTCGAAATCAAGACCCAGTGGTCCCAATGGAAACAATCTAAAGAGCTAAGGCAGAAAAAATTCTACAAATTCGATCACACGTGAAGGTTCTTCTTACTGTTTTCTTTGGTTACAATGGGATAGTGCAAAAAAAAAAAAAGTTCAAATGGCTCTAAGTACTATAGGACTTAACATCTGAGGTCATCAGTCCCCTAGACTTAGAACTACTTAAACATAACCAACCTAAGGACATCACACACATCCATGCCCGAGGCAGGATTCGAACCTGCGACCGCAGCGGCAGCGTGGTTCCGGATAGTGCATCATGAGTTCTTTCCTTACGATCATACGGTCAAGGAGGCTATGGGGCGTTTGCGTGAAGCAATCCGAAGAAAATGACCAGAACTGCGGCGGAACCACTCGGGGAAATTGCTTCACTACTGTGCTCCTGCTCAAACATCATAACTTGTTCATGATTTTTTGGTAAAAAACAAAAACCGTTATGTTGTCTCGACCACCTGCAACTTCTTTTCATTCCGGAGGCTGAAGAGAACCATGAAGGAACGTCGGTTTGCTACCGATGATGAGATAAAAGCAGGGTGACTGGAGGAGCTGAACATCATAACGAAAAGAGAGTTCTAGAAGTCCCTCCAAGAACGGAAAAAACGCTGGCATAAGTGTACTGTATTATATCTGAGGGGGATTGCTCTGAAGGGTACAAAGTTCAGGTTGATGAATAAATAAATATTCCTTAAGAGAAACAAAAATATCTGTTGCTTTTTGATCACACCTCCTATATGTTAGGATACAGCCTTTTAACAAACAATATAGCTTTTAGGACGTACATGTTTACTATGATCAGCACCCCAGTTTTTGGAAACAAATCACGGCAAAATTTCTTATATTTAGCATCCTTTATATATTTATAGCCCTTATTTAAAGATCAGCTTATTTATATTTGCTTTGGATGTTGCTCCCGAAATACCTATTCCGTTGTTCATGTGTAAGGCAAATGAAGTACGGTATGAAGCCTTTAGGACGACATTAACTTCGAAAAACTTATTAATCGTATTGATTGCAAATACAAGGACCAGTCACATCAATGTGACGTCAGCATGCAACAACCACTCACAGACGACAAGGCAGCAGCACTAGACATGGAGGGTATACAGGGTGGGCCACTGATCGTGACTGGGCCAAATATCTCACGAAATAAGCGTCAAACGAAAAAACTACAAAGAACGAAACTTGTCTAGCTTGAAGGGGGAACCCAGATGGCGCTATGGTTGGCCCGCTAGATGGCGCTGCCAGAGGTCAAACGGATATCAACTGCGTTTTTTTTTAAATAGTAACCCCCATTTTTTATTACATATTCGTGTAGTACGTAAAGAAATATGAATGTTTTAGTTGGACCACTTTTTTCGCTTTGTGATAGATGGCGCTGTAATAGTCACAAACATATGGCTCACAATTTTAGACGAACAGTTGGTAACAGGTAGGTTTATTAAATTAAAATACAGAACGTAGGTACATTTGAACATTTTATTTCGGTTGTTCCAATGTGATACATGTACCTTTGTGAACTTATCGTTTCTGAGAACGCATGCTGTTACAGCGTGATTACCTGTAAATACCACATTAATGCAATAAATGTTCAAAATTACACTCCTGGAAATTGAAATAAGAACACCGTGAATTCATTGTCCCAGGAAGGGGAAACTTTATTGACACATTCCTGGGGTCAGATACATCACATGATCACACTGACAGAACCACAGGCACATAGACACAGGCAACAGAGCATGCACAATGTCGGCACTAGTACAGTGTATATCCACCTTTCGCAGCAATGCAGGCTGCTATTCTCCCATGGAGACGATCGTAGAGATGCTGGATGTAGTCCTGTGGAACGGCTTGCCATGCCGTTTCCACCTGGCGCCTCAGTTGGACCAGCGTTCGTGCTGGACGTGCAGACCGCGTGAGACGACGCTTCGTCCAGTCCCAAACATGCTCAATGGGGGACAGATCCGGAGATCTTGCTGGCCAGGGTAGTTGACTTACACCTTCTAGAGCACGTTGGGTGGCACGGGATACATGCGGACGCGCATTGTCCTGTTGGAACAGCAAGTTCCCTTGCCGGTCTAGGAATGGTAGAACGATGGGTTCGATGACGGTTTGGATGTACCGTGCACTATTCAATGTCCCATCGACGATCACCAGTGGTGTACGGCCAGTGTACGAGATCGCTCCCCACACCATGATGCCGGGTGTTGGCCCTGTGTGCCTCGGTCGTATGCAGTCCTGATTGTGGCGCTCACCTGCACGGCGCCAAACACGCATACGACCATCATTGGCACCAAGGCAGAAGCGACTCTCACCGCTGAAGACGACACGTCTCCATTCGTTCCTTCATTCACGCCTGTCGCGACACCACTGGAGGCGGGCTGCACGATGTTGGGGCGTGAGCGGAAGACGGCCTAACGGTGTGCGGGACCGTAGCCCAGCTTCATGGAGACGGTTGCGAATGGTCCTCGCCGATACCCCAGGAGCAACAGTGTCCCTAATTTGCTGGGAAGTGGCGGTGCGGTCCCTTACGGCACTGCGTAGGATCCTACGGTCTTGGCGTGCATCCGTGCGTCGCTGCGGTCCGGTCCCAGGAAGACGGGCACGTGCACCTTCCGCCGACCACTGGCGACAACATCGATGTACTGTGGAGACCTCACGCCCCACGTGTTGAGCAATTCGGCCATACGTCCACCCGGCCTCCCGCATGCCCACTATACACCCTCGCTCAAAGTCCGTCAACTGCACATACGGTTCACGTCCACGCTGTCGCGGCATGCTACCGGTGTTAAAGACTGCGATGGAGCTCCGTATGCCACGGCAAACTGGCTGACACTGACGGCGGCGGTGCACAAATGCTGCGCAGCTAGCGCCATTCGACGGCCAACACCGCGGTTCCTGGTGTGTCCGCTGTGCCGTGTGTGTGATCATTGCTTGTACAGCCCTCTCGCAGTGTCCGGAGCAAGTATGGTGGGTCTGACACACCGGTGTCAATGTGTTCTTTTTTCCATTTCCAGGAGTGTATGTCCATCAACCTCAATGCATTTGGTAATACGTGTAACGATATTCCTCTCAACAGCGAGTAGTTCGCCTTCCGTAATGTTCGCACATGCATTGAAATACGCTGACGCATGATGCCAGGCGTTGTCGGTAGCAAATATCCATCAACTTCCTCAGAGAAAGAAATCCGGGGACGTCAGATCCAATGAACGTGCGGACCATGGTATGGTGCTTCGACGACCATTCCACCTGTCATGAAATATGCTATTCAATACCGTTTCAACCGCTTGCGAGCTATGTGCTGGACATCCATCATGTTGGAAGTACATCGCCATTCTGTCATGCAGTGAAACATCTTGAAGTAACATCGGTAGAACATTACGTAGGAAATCAGCATGCATTGCACCATTTAGATTGTCATCGATAAAATGGGGCCAATTATCCTTCCTCCCGTAATGCTGCACCATACATTAACTCATCAAAGTCGCTGATGTTCCACTTGTCGCACCCATCGTGGATTTTCCGTTGCCCAATAGTGCATATTATGCCGGTTTACGTTACCGCTGTTGGTGAACGACGCTTCGTCGCTAAATAGAACGCGTGTAAAAAATCTGTGATCGTCCCGTAATTTCTCTTGTGCCCAGTAGCAGAACTGTGCACCACGTTCAAAGTCGTCGCCATGCAATTCCTGGTGCATAGAAATATGGTACAGGTGCAATCGATGTTGATGTACCACTCTCAACACCGAAGTTTTGGAGATTCCCGATTGTCACGTTATTTGTCTCCTACAGATGTGCGGATTAGCCGCGACAGCAGATAAACACCTACTTGGGCATCATCATTTGTTGCAGGTCGTGGTTGACGTTTCATATGTCGCTCAACACTTCCTGTTTTATTTAAATAACGTAACTATCCGGCGAACGGTCCGGACACTTGGATGATGTCCAGGATACCGAGCAGCATACATAGCACACGCCCTTTGGGCATTTTGATCACAATAGCCATACGTCAACATGATATCGACCTTTTCCGCAATTGGTAAACGGTACATTTTAACTCGGGTAACATATCACGAAGCAAATACCGTCCGCACTCGCGAAATGTTACGTGATACCACTTACTTATATGTTTGTGACTATTACAGCGCCATCTATCACAAAGCGAAAAAAGTGGTCCAACTAAAACATCCATTTTTCTTTACGTACTACACGAATATGTAATAAAAATGGGGGTTCCTATTTAAAAAAAAAAACGCAGTTGATATCCGTTTGACCTATGGCAGCCCCATCTAGCGGGCCAACCATAGCGCCATCTGGGTTCCCCCTTCAAGCTAGACGAGTTTCGTTCTTTGTAGTTTTTTTGTTTGACGCTTATTTCGTGAGATATTTGGCCGGGTCGCTATCAATGGACGACCCTGTATAAAGAGTGTCGAGGGGACGCGGAAAACCATGCAGTCGTTGTCGTAATCCAGAAACAGAGGTATCTCGGCGGAGGTTCGAATCCTCCCTCGGGCATGGGTGTGTGTGTTTGTTCTTAGGATAATTTAAGTTAAGTAGTGTGTACGCTTAGGGACTGATGACCTTAACAGTTAAGTCCCATAAGATTTCATATACATTTGAACAATTGAACAGAGGTATGTACCTTGGGTATGATCATGCCTTTGGGCCAAGAGTGGAGGCACTTTTCCGAAATGGCTAAGTTTGTAAACCGTTTGCGTACATCTGTGGTTAAAGTATACTGTGCACGGTAGCACGGTGCTGTCCAAAACCGGCGGAGAGGCAACTGTAGCGCACCACGGGCTACAAATGACACGGTGAGATACGGCTGCGGAGATGTGTAGAGACGAATAAATGTGCAACTGTTGAGAATCTGACCGCTCAGGTGAACCAAGGGGCTACCAACAGCGTCTCCTCAATGACCATTCAGCGAACGTCGCTGCGTATGGACCTCCGTAGCAGGCACTGTTTCATGCACCCATGCTGACTGATGTTCATCGGCGGCAAAGGCTGAAATTTGTACGCCAATACCGCAATTAACGTCCACTGAGTGACGAAAGGTGGCCTTTTCAGATGAATCATGTTTTGTTCTCAGTCGGATAGATGGTTGTTGGTGTGTACGCCGTGGAACGTCTGAAAAACATCCTGAAACAATCGTTGGAAGGGTCTAGGCCGGAGGAGGGAGCGTTATGGTCTGCAGAAACTTTTTGTAACATTCCCTGAGTGATCTCGTCATTCTGTAAGTAACAGTGAATCAGCACAAGCACACATCTATCCTTGGGCACCACATCCATCCATACATACAGCTTGTTCTTTCCTCCAACTTGTCGTCTTATAAAGTTGTTTCCCCAGTGCAGAAGACAGCTGGTCGGTCGTCGGATCTTCTTCGGCGGAGGCTGCTACGCTATCTATTCGAACCTGTGATTGTGCTTTTTGCGGGATGTCACTCCCCTATGTTGGTCTCCGTGTCTACTGAGGGCAAGATAGAACTGACATTGATGATAGGCGACACTTCTCATTAATGTATCCTGTTTGGTTATTATTCAAATATTCGCACATTTACAATGTCTTTTACAGCACTCGACATAGCTTCCTTAATTGTATGGTAACTTTTCCATCCAACTACCGAAATATAATATAATACACATGCCCAGCTTTCCGCTAAAAACTACACAGAGTGAGTGTTACATATTCACAACTAAGTTATGCCTGATATAGAGTACATGTCCAGCTCAGAAGAACACCCGAAACAGAGTAACCGTTACATAGTCACGTCTAAGTAGCGTACGAAACTGAGATACGTGTCCTACCCTCCAGAATGCCGGGAACAGAGATACGTGTCCGTCCCTCCAGAACGCCCAAGACAGAGACACCATGTCCGGCCCTCCAGAACGCCCTAGACAGAGATACGTGTCCATCCCTACAGAACACCCGGAACAGAGATACGTGTCCGACACTCCAGAATGCCTGAGTCAGAGATACGTGTCCGGCCCTCCAGAATGCCTGACACAGAGATATGTGTCCGGCCATCCAAAATACCCGAGCCAAAGGTATGTGTCCGGCCCTCCAGAACGCCAAACACAGAGATACGTGTCTGGCCCTCCAATATGCCCGAAACAGAGATATGTGTCCGGCCCTCCAGAATGCCCAAAACAGAGATACCATGTCCGGCCCTCCAGAACGCTCGAGACAGATACGTGTCCGGCCCTCCAGAACACCCGAAACAGAGATACCACGTCCGGCCCTCCAGAATGCCCTAGACAGAGATACGTGTCTGTCCCTACAGAACGCCTGAGACAGAGATACGTGTCCGGCCCTCCAGAATGCCTGAGTCAGAGATACGTGTCCGTCCCTCCACAACGCCCGAGACAGAGACACGTGTCTGCCCCTACTGAATGCCTGAGACAGAGATACGTGTCTGGCCCTCCAGAACGCCCGAGACAGAGATACGTATCCGGCCCTCCAGAATGCCCGATACAGAGATACGTGTCCGGGCCTCCAGAACGCCCGAGACAGAGATACGTGTCCGGCCCTACAGAATGCCGGAGACAGAGATACGTGTCCGGCCCTCCAGAATGCCTGTGAAAGAGATATGTATCTGGCCCTCCACAACACCAAAGACAGAGATATGTGTCCGTCCCTCCAGAATGCCCGAGACAGAGATGCGTGTCTGGCCCTCCAGAACGCCCGAAACAGAGATACCATATCCGGCCCTGCAGAACGCCGTAGATAGAGATACGTGTCCATCCCTACAGAATGCCCGAGACAGAAATACGTGTCCAGCCCTCCAAAATGACTAAGACAGAGATACGTGTCCGGCCCTCCAGAACGCCAAAGACAGAGATACCATGTCCGGCCCTCCGGAATGCCCGAAGCAGAGATACCGTGTTCTGCACTCCAGAATGCCTGAGACAGAGATATGTGTCCGGCCCTCCAGAATGCCCAAGACAGTGATACGTGTCCAGCTCTCCAGAACGCCCAAGACAGAGATACGTGTCCGGCCCTCCAGAATGCCCCAGACAGAGATACGTGTCCATCCCTCCAGAACGTCCGAGATATAGATACGTGTCTGTCCCTACTGAACGCCCGAGACAGAGATACGTGTCTGGCCCTGCAGAATGGCGGAGACAGAGATAGGTGTCTGTCCCTCTCAAATGCCCGAGACAGAGATGCGTGTCTGGCCCTCCAGAACGCCCGAAACAGAGATACCATGTCCGACCCTCCAGAACGCACTAGATAGAGATACGTGTGTGTCGCTACAGAATGCCCGAGACAGAGATTCGTGTTCATCCCTCCAGAATGCCCGAGAAAGAGATACGTGTCCGGCCCTCCAGAATCCCCGAGTCAGAGATACGTATCCGGCCCTCCAGAATGCCTGAGACAGAGATATGTGCCCAGCCCTCCAGAAAGCCCGAGAAAGAGATTATTGTCTGGCCCTCTATAACGTCAAAGACAGAGGTACGCGTCCGTTCCCCCAGAATGCCCCAGACAGAGATACATGTGAATCCCTCCAGAACGTCCAAGACAGAGATACGTGTCTGTCCCTACCGAACGCCCGAGACAGAGATATGTGTCCGGCCCTGCAGAATGACGGAGACAGAGATACATGTCCGGCCCTCCAGAATGCCTGAGAAAGAGATATGTGTTTGGCCCTCCAGAATGCCAAAGACAGAGGAACGTGTGCGACCCTCCAGAATGCCTGAGACAGAGATGCGTGTCTGGCCCTCCAGAACACCCGAGACAGTAATACATGTCCGGCACTCCGGAATGCCTGAGACAGAGATACGTGTCCGGCCCTCCAGAACGCCAAAGAGAGAGATACCATGCCCGGCCCTCCAGAATGCCCAAAACAGAGATATCGTGTCCGGCACTCCATAATGCCTGAGACGGAGATACCTGTCCGGCCCTACAGAATGCCCGAGACAGAGACATGTGTCCAGCCCTCCAAAAAGACCGAGACAGAGATACGTGTCCGGCCCTCCAGAACGCCAAAGACAGAGATACCATGTCCGGCCCTCCACAATGCCAGAAACAGAGATATAGTGTCCGGTACTCCATAATGCCTGAGACAGAGATACGTGTCCAGCCCTGCAGAATGGCGGAGACAGAGATAGGTGTCTGTCCCTCCTGAATGCCCGAGACAGAGATGCCTGTCTGGCCCTCCATAACGCCCGAAACAGAGATACCATGTCCGAACCTCCAGAACGCCCTAGATAGAGATACGAGTCCGTTGCTACAGAATGGCCGAGACAGAGATTCGTGTTCATCCCTCCAGAATGCCCGAGAAAGAGATACGTGTCCGGCCCTCCAGAATCCCCGAGTCAGAGATACGTGTCCAGCCCTCCAGAATGCCTGAGACAGAGATGTGTGTTCGGCCCTCCAGAATGCCCGAGAAAGAGATACGTGTCTGGCCCTCCAGAACGTCAAAGACAGAGATACGTGTCCGTCCCTCCAGAATGCCCCAGACAGAGATACATGTAAATCCTTCCAGAACGTCCGAGACAGAGATACGTGTCTGTCCCTACCGAACGCCCGAGACAGAGATATGTCTCCGGCTCTGCAGAATGCCGGAGACAGAGATACGTGTCTGGCCCTCCAGAATGCCCGAGAAAGAGACATGTGTTTGGCCCTCCAGAACGCCAAAGACAGAGGTACATGTCCGACCCTCCAGAATGCCCGAGACAGAGATGCGTGTCTGGCCCTCCAGAGCACCCGAAACAGAGATACCATCTCTTGCCCTCCAGAACGCCCTAGATAGATATACGTGTCCATGCCTACAAAATGCCTGAGACAGAGATACGTGTCCAGCCCTCCAGTACGCCTGAGACAGAGATACGTGTCCGACCCTCGAGAATCCCCGAGACAGAGATACGTGTCTGGCCCTCCAGAATGCCCAAAACAGAGATACCATGTCCAGCCCTCCAGTACGCTCGAGTTAGATAAGTGTCCGGCCCGCCAGAACGCCCGAAACAGAGATACCATGTCCGGCCCTCCCGAATGCCCTAGACAGAGATACGTGTCTGTTCCTACAGAATGCCTGAGACAGAGATACGTGCCCGGCCCTCCAGAACGCCAAAGACAGAGATACCATGCCCGGCTCTCCAGAAGCCCGAAACAGAGATATCGTGTCCGGCACTCCAGAATGCTTGAGACAGAGATACGTGTCCGGCCCTACAGAATGCCCGAGAAAGAGATACGTGTCCAGCCCTCCAGAACACCCGAGACAGAGATACATGTCCGGCCCTCCAGAACGCCCGAGACAGAGGTACGTGTTCGGCCCTCCAGTATGCCCGAGACAGAGATAATGTGTCTGTCCATCCAGAATGCCCGAAACAGAGATATGTGTCCGGCCCTCCAGAACGCCAGTGAGGGAGATACGTGTCCGGCCCTCCAGAACGCCCGAGACAGAGATACCGTGTCCGGCCATCCAGAATGCCCGAAACAGAGATGTCGTGTCCGGTCCTCCAGTATGCCCGAGAGAGAAATACATGTCCGGCCCTCCAGGCCGCCGGAAACAGAGTGACTAGTGCAGCCGAAGTTTACTTCGCCTCCCAAGTGCGCCATAGCGACCCGAAGATGCCTGAAATACTTGGGTTTCAATATCGTTACTCTTATGTTTCTCAAAACTAGTGAAATGTAATGAACAAAAACGATAGACTCGTGGTGTAACCATGAGAGATTGTCATACTAAAAATTGGGTTATATACAATGAAAGGTATATGAATAATTAATAAGAGAATTTAGGCGTTTGGTGCCTAGCACCCGAACGTGGCGACCAGTCAGAATGAAGTTCAGTGCAATTGGCGGACTATCCCACTGGACTGGTATATACTGAACCATCTGTCGCTTGTACCTCACTCAATTTTTGCACCATATGCTACTTGACGTGTATCAGGCTGCATCAAGGCGAGCTTCCAGCAAAATAAAATACTGGCGGCCACAGCCAGGAATATCACACAATGTACGTGCGTGGTTCGAAGAGCAGCAGGACGAGTTTGCTGTACTCACCTGCTCACCAATCTCCCACTGTAGCATATATGGGACCACCTCGATCGGGCTGTACGCACCATGGATCTTCGACCGAGAAACCTGTGGTGTCACCGCCAGACACCACACTTGCTAGGTGGTAGCTTAAATCGGCCGCGGTCCATTAGTACATGTCGGACCCGCGTGTCGCCACTGTCAGTACTTGCAGACCTAGCGCCACCACATCGCAGGTCTAGAAAGACGGACTAGCACTCGCCCCAGTTGTACGGACGACATTGCTAGCGACTAGACGTACGAAGCCTTCCTCTCATTTGCCGAGAGACAGTTAGAATAGCCTTCAGCTAAGTCCATAGCTACGACCTAGCAAGGCGCAGTTAACCATATCTGGAGAGAGTCTTACTTGTATTCACCATAAACGATGTATACCAAAAAGGATGGATTAAAGTTAAGTATTCCCAAAGCAATGTACTTTTCTTATTAGCATTCATTGAGCATCCTGTTTCAGACTTCACGATATTCTGGGTGAGCTTATAGCGTGCCTATTCGGCCCCTTCAGAATAACACTGTGTCGGCACTTCTGTCGACACATAACATTGGCGACGAGGAATAGTGACGCGCCCACGTTGCAGTCCTTTTGATAGTAACTTGCTCTGATTTGAATTGCTTGTGTCATGGCTTCGCCACAATCTCCAGATGTACTGTCCGAATTTTATCGCTTGCAGAATCAGCAGACGCAGGCGTTATTGGATGCCCTGGGACAGCTCGTCCAGGGTCAACGTGCGCTGCAAAACGATGCGGCCGCCGCCGCTTCATCGCTACCGCAGCCACAACATGCAGTTGCACCGCAGTTTCGCCAGTTTGACCAAACCCACGAGACATGGGCGGAATATTCAGCCAGTGTTTCTCGACTATGTGAGGAATTTGCAGACATTTTTGCACCGGGCCTTGGTTGCGCTAAGAACTATGAAGCACGTTTGGAACTCAAAGTCAACGCGCAACCGAAATTTTTCAGAGCGCGCAATGTTCCCCACGCATTGCGTGACGGGGTCGCAAGAACATTACACGATTTAGAATCCCAAGGTGTAATTGAACGTGTGCAGGCTTCTCTCTGGGCCTCACCCTTAGTACTTTTGCAAAAACCTTCCGGCAAATTGAGACTTTGCGTGGACTTCAAGGCAACAGTGAATCCACAACTAGTGACTGCTACTTTTCCTTTGCCCCGCCCGGAAGATCTTTTTGACAAACTGTGCCCGGGAAAATATTTTTCAAAGTTGGACCTAGCAGATGCGTACTTGCAAATACCGGTGGACGAAGAATCCCAGCGCGTATTGGTGGTTAACACGCATCTTGGATTGTACAGATTCAAAAGACTGCCATTCCGGTGTGCATCCGCCCCTGCATTATTTCAGCAATATTTACAAACTATTTGTGCGTCGGTCCCTACTGCAGCAAACTATCTGGACGATATAGTGATCTCCGGAAAGACAGAAGCGGAACATTTACAAAATCTCCGAACATTATTTCAGGTCTTGCGACAGAATGATCTTCGTTTGAGGAAGGACAAATGTGTGTTTTTTGCTCGTGACTTGCCATATCTGGGACATGTAATCAATGCTCAAGGCATACATCCGAGTCCAGAGCACCTCCGTGCCATACAGGACTTGCCTTCGCCGCAGAATTTGAAGCAGCTACAGAGTGTGTTGGGAAAAATAAATTACTACCATACCTTTATTCCGCATGCCTCTTCCATTTCAGCTCCGCTTCATCGCTTACGCCGTAAGGGTGTTCCGTTCGTCTGGTCGACGGAATGCGAACGCGCCTTTCGCCATTTGAAATCGGCGTTGCTTTCAACTACTTGCCTTACGCCATTCGATCCCCAGAAACCCCTTTTGTTGATGGTAGATGCCTCGGATTTCGGGATCGGTGCTGTGCTTGCTCACAAAGATGGTTCGCATGATCGCCCTATTGCCTTTGCGTCCAAATTGCTCTCGTCAGCGCAAAGAAATTATTCCCAGATAGAGAAAGAGGCTTTGGCTCTCGTGTTTGGTGTTACGAAGTTCCACGATTTCTTGTATGGTCGTCACTTTACCATCATCACAGACCACAAACCTTTGACATCGCTTTTTCATCCGGACAAGCCTGTACCTCCACGTACAGCGCAGAAATTCATTCGCTGGTCTATTTTCCTCTCGCAGTACCGCTACGATATCTTGTACCGGTCCACTGCTAAGCACGGCAACGCTGATGCGTTGTCCCGTTTGCCTGTTGCCGAGGATAACGCACTCGATTCTTCTGAACTTGCTTGCATGTTCATTGATGCGGAAACCGATGACGTGGTCGAATCGTTTCCGATTGATTTTCGTCGTGTAGCTACAGCAACAGCTGCTGACCCTGTCCTTGCTACCGTTTTGCGTTTTGTTGCTACGCAATGGCCCTTGTCGAAGTCGCGGATCGAGGATCCGTTGGTTCGCAGATTTTTTTGCTCACAAGGAGAGACTTTTTGTACGACGTGGTGTTTTGTTGTTGCGTTCTGATAATGATCAGTCTAGGGTCGTGGTCCCACGTTCGTTACAGTCCTCTGTCTTAAAGCTTCTCCACCAAGGACATTGGGGTATAGTGCGTACGAAACAACTTGCTCGTCAGCACTGTACTTGGTTCGGAATCGATGCTGCGATTACGACTATGTGTTCATCTTGCATGGCGTGTGCCGAACAACAATCCGCGCCACCGCGGAAATTCTTTGCATGGCCGAAAGCCACTTCCCCTTGGCAACGCTTACACATAGATTTTGCTGGTCCATTCTGGAATGCTCGATGGTTGGTTGTTGTCGATTCCTTCAGTAATTTTCCTTTTGTTGTCCGGATGTCTTCCACGACGTCATCTGCCACCATCCAAGCGTTGTCTGCTATCTTTTGCATTGAAGGTCTTCCACAGACTATTGTTTCCGACAATGGTCCACAATTCATGTCCGCAGAATTTCAGTCATTCTGCCAGGCCAATGGTATTCAACATCTGACATCCGCGCTGTTTTCGCCTCAGTCACACGGTGCCGCTGAACGTTTGGTCCGGACTTTCAAGTCACAGATGTTGAAGTTGAAAGAGTCGCATTCTCGGGAGGACGCGTTGTTGCTCTTTTTGTCTTCGTATCGCTCTCAGCCCCGCGATGGTCGCTCGCCGGCTGAGTTGCTTCACGGTCGTCCTCATCGAACCTTGATGTCTTTGCTGCATCCGCCGCATCAGGTTCCTGTGCAGCGGCAGACTCCTGCTTTTGCTCCTGGCGACGCTGTATTCTATCGCAACTATCGCGGCTCACGGCGTTGGCTCGCAGGGCGCATTCTTCGCTGCCTCGGCCGCGCGATGTATTTGGTTTTGGGGGCCTCTGGTGAGGTGCGTCGGCATCTCAATCAGCTGCGCCTCTGTCGTCGCCTGGGTTCTGCCGCTCCCCGTCTGCTTTCAGCGACGGAGCCGTCCGGTCAGCGCCCTGGGGACCCATCTACTGGCTCGCCTCATCCCCAGGTGTTACCGACGATGCCTTCCATTTTGCCTCATGGCGTCGCGCCGCCGCCGCCGCCGCCGCCGCCGCCGCCGCCGCCGGCGCAGCCCGCAGAGGACGCTTCGCTGCAGCCGCCATCCGCCTCCCTGGGTCACGCGCCGCCGATCGCTTCCCGTGACCAGCTGTCCTCCGCCATGGAACACTTGCCCTCTCCGGACCACATGGCGTCATCGCGCGTCGGATACCCCGACGCAATGGAGGTCGATCCTTCGGCCACTCATGTCTCATTACGGGCGCATACGCCGCATGTTGACGTGCACCCTGGAGTAGGTTTCCAGGCGTTTCCTAGCTCCCCTCGGACCGAATGGCCGGGTGCGGGTGGCACAGCCTCGCCTGTAGTTAGGCTCCCCACCTCATCGCATACGTCAACATGGGGCCCTCCCCACGGCGGGCGGAAGCCTTATAACACAACCGTTCGCCGATTTGCGGGGGAGGAATGTGGTGTCACCGCCAGACACCACACTTGCTAGGTGGTAGCTTAAATCGGCCGCGGTCCATTAGTACATGTCGGACCCGCGTGTCGCCACTGTCAGTACTTGCAGACCTAGCGCCACCACATCGCAGGTCTAGAAAGACGGACTAGCACTCGCCCCAGTTGTACGGACGACATTGCTAGCGACTAGACGTACGAAGCCTTCCTCTCATTTGCCGAGAGACAGTTAGAATAGCCTTCAGCTAAGTCCATAGCTACGACCTAGCAAGGCGCAGTTAACCATATCTGGAGAGAGTCTTACTTGTATTCACCATAAACGATGTATACCAAAAAGGATGGATTAAAGTTAAGTATTCCCAAAGCAACGTACTTTTCTTATTAGCATTCATTGAGCATCCTGTTTCAGACTTCACGATATTCTGGGTGAGCTTATAGCGTGCCTATTCGGCCCCTTCAGAATAACACTGTGTCGGCACTTCTGTCGACACATAACAAAACCTAGCGCGGGCCATGGTTCCAAATCCCTGTCCGTATCTTCCAGAACCTCACTGACACTCTTCTTACACGTCTCGCAGAGGCCTGCGCTGCAAAAGAAGGTTGTTCAGGCTTCAGACAGGTGTAAGTAGGCTGTTTATGTTTTTATGTTGGTAACGCCACGTAGCGCGTGGTATTGAAATCGCTAGTTGCTCTGTGTGCAGTCTGTGACTGGCTGGTACTCACTGTTGGAAGTTATTCGCCAGTGTGTAGTGTCGGACAGTTGGTTGTGAACAGCCCGTAGCGTTGGGCAGTTGGAGGTGAGCCGCCAGCAGTGGTGGATGTGGAGAGAGAGATGCCAGAGCTCTGAGATGTTAATATGAGCGGACGATCTGGATATGTGTCCGTCAGAAAAAGAAATGAGTTAAACTGGATGTCACGTATACATATGAAGGGTATAGGTTATTGTTGGTCAGGGCTATTCTTTTGTAGGGATTACTAAAAGTCAGATGGCGTTGCGCTAAAATATTGTGTGTCAGCATAGAAAAGATCAGTATAAGTAAAGAGTAAACTGTCTCAGTACATTTAGTTTCACTATGGTGTTTGAAAATCAAGTAACGTAGAAGTTTTACCAGCACAGTCATTCTTTACATTCAAAGGGGAAGTTACACAGGTGGTCAAGTTAATGTGACTGAACAGTGAATATTCCTACATACCTTAGGTGCTAGAGTGTCAACATGCATGTCCCGTTTCAGAATGCTTTTAATGGTTAATACATTATATTTTATACGGTTTTTTTGCCATTTCACTACCTATGTACAGTTTAATTTCATCACTGGGTCTACTGTTGTCGAACTCCGTGAGAGGTATCTTACAGGTGCTTATATGTTGGTGGCTTTCATTAAAATAGTGAACCGTTTCATTTGTCGTATTATTAAAGTGGTTCTCTAGTTCATTAAATGATTGCTTGGGTGTTGCAATGTAACGAAGAAGTAAACAGAGAAACTTGTTTATTACACACGATGGCTGTTGCAGTGTAACGAAGAAGTGAATAGAGAGACAGCCAGTTTAAGGCCAGGCGAGGTGGAATTGTCCACATCTACATGGATGGCCGAGTGGGAGCATGTTTGAGATGCGACAATGCGATGAAATCCCGACACCAAAGAGCCACCAGGCTCCCTGTTGAGCCCACCGCAACAGCTGCTATGGGGCATTCTTCCCTGCTGCCTGAAGAAACTGGTAGCCGCCTAAAAACAAGATGGGTGAATCACAAGCCGGCATTTGAACTGTATATGTTCTCTTCACTACAAAAGGATCGTTATATGCACCTACACTACTGGCCATTAAAATTGCTACAGCAAGAAGAAATGCAGCTGATTAACGGGTATTCACTGGACAAATATATTATACTAGAACTGACATGTGATTACATTTCCACGCAATTTGGGTGCATAGATCCTGAGATATCAGTACCCTGAACAACCACCTCTGGCCATAATAACGGCTTTGATACGCCTGGGCATTGAGTCAAACAGAGCTTGGATGATGTGTACAGGTACAGCTGCCCATGCAGCCTCAACACGATACCACAGTTCATCACGAGTAGTGACTGGAGTATTGTGATGAGCCAGTTGCTCAGCCACCATTGACCAGACGTTTTCAATTGGTGAGAGATTTGAAGAACATGCTGGCCAGGGCAGAAGTCGAACATTTTCTGTATCCAGAAAAGCTCGTACAGGACCTGCAACATGCGGTCGTGCATTATCCTGCTGAAATGTAAGGATTCACAGGGATCGAATGAAGGGTAGAACCACGGATCGTAACACATCTGAAATGTAACGTCCACTGTTCAAAGCGCCGTCAATGTGAACAAGAGGGGACCGAGACGTGTAACCAATGGCACCCCATACCATCACGCCGGGTGATACGCCAGTATGGCGATGACGAATACACGCTTCCAATGTGCGTTCACCACGATGTCGCCAAACACGAATGCGACCATCATGATGCTGTAAACAGAACCTGGATTCATCCGAAAAAATGACGTTTTGCCATTCGTGCACCCAGGTTCGTCGTTGAGTACACCATCGAAGGCGCTCCTGTCTGTGATGCAGCGTCAAGCGTAACCGCAGCCATGGTCTCCGAGCTGATAGTCCATGCTGCAGCAAACGTCGTCGAACTGTTCGTGCAGATTGTTGTTGTCTTGAAAACGTCCCCATCTGTTGACTCAGGGATCGAGACGTGGCTGCACGATCCGTTACAGCCATGCGGATAAGATGCCTGTCAAAACGACTGCTAGTGATACGAGACCGTTGGGATCCAGCACGGCGTTCCGTTTTACCCTCCTGAACCCACCGATTCCATATTCTGCTAACAGTCATTGGATCTCGACCAACGCGAGCAGCAATGTCGCGATACGATAAACCGCAATCGCGATAGGCTACAATCCGACCTTTATCAAAGTCGGAAAGTGATGGTACGCATTTCTGCTCCTTACACGAGGCATCACAACAACGTTTCACCAGGCAACGCCGGTCAACTGCTGTTTGTGTATGAGAAATCGGTTAGAAACTTTCCTCATGTCAGCACGTTGTAAGTGTCGCCACTGGCGCTAACCACGTGTGAATGTCTGAAAAGCTAATCATTTGCATGTTCTTCCTGTCGGTTAAATTTCTCGTCTACAGCGCGTCATCGTCGTGGTGTAGCAATTTTAATGGCCAGTTGTGTACATGTAGGCAAAGAGGGCTATCCGACAACAGGTTGTGTGAGGATGTCTAGAGACGAGCGAGTTCGGGAAACACTTCCTGCTGGACTCTTCTGAAGTGTGGATCTGCGGAGATGATGTCAGAGATAGGTTTGCGTGTAGTGATGTGCGACATCTGCCCAATGCCCAGGTGAGATGCTGCACGTACACTGCTTTGCATGTTTGGCATTCCCTCTTCGTCTCAAGCCTCATTTCGTGGTACAGTTATTTTAAAGGAAGTAATCAGTATAGGATTGAAGGATGCGCTTCTCCTCAGTCATTCAGTGGCATACCACTGTTTAATGAATGCTATAGACGTTAACTTATGCATCCTAAATTGTAAGTATAGGAGTTTACTTGTGATTGTCTAAGGCAGTTGTAAGAGGTGCACGCTTATAGCAAGAAATCTAGTTATCTTATCTGCGATTTACTTATTTCCGTGTTGTTATCAGGTGGCGACCTTGGAATCTCGATAACCACTACTGATGTTGTGCGCTTGCTATATGAAGAATGTTGAGTGTATTGATTGTGCAATAGGGCAAATAGATGAAAGTATGGCTTGGATACAGCTGTGCTACGGCATTAAAAAGCAAATCGCGGTCTGCTGGATTCAGAAGGTGACGGAATTCGGCACGCAGTAGCATAGCTCGGTCACACAATTAGGCTGAAATAATGCAAAAATTTTCGGGCAATATCTTTACTCTGTCATTTGTCCAAGCTATTTGAGCGAATCATTTTGGTTCAGCTTGCGGCACTCATAGACGTTAAAAATGTTTCAAATGGCTCTGAGCGCTATGGGACTTAACATCTGTGGTCATCAGTCCCCTAGAACTTAGAACTACTTAAACCTAACTAATCTAAGGACATCACACACATCCATGCCCGAGGCAGGATTCAAACCTGCGACCGTAGCGGTCACGCGGTTCCAGACTGAAGCGCCTAGAACCGCACTGCCACATCGGCCGGTCATAGACGTTAAGCGCATCACAGAACAAGCCGGCTTCCGACCTTGGCGGTCTTTACTGGCACATGGCAGGTTTTGAATCATACACAGCGTATCGATGACAGCTTCGAGAAACGTGTCGTCACCGGTGTTCCAGTGTTGTTTTTGTCGGCCTGAGTACGGCCTAGAACACGGTGAACATCAGGTATACTGTTGAATCCTGCCTTCATCTACATCTACATTTATACTCCGGAAGCCACCCAACGGTGAGTGGCGGAGGGCACTTTACGTGCCACTGTCATTACCTCCCTTTCCTATTCCAGTCGCGTATGGTTCGCGGAAAGAACGACCGTCGGGAAGCCTCCGTGCGCGCTCGAATCTCTTTAATTTTACGTTCGTGATCTCCTCGGGAGGTATAAATAGGGCGAAGCCATATATTCGATACCTCATCCAGAAACGCACCCTCTCGAAACCTGGACAGCAAGCTACACTGCGATGCAGAGCGCCTATCTTACAGAGTCTGGCACTTGAGTTTGCTACACATCTCCGTAACGCTATCACGCTTACCAAATAACCCTGTGACGAAACGCGCCGCTCTTCTTTGGATCTTCTCTATCTCCTCTGTCAACCCGACCTGGTACGGATCCCACACTGATGAGCAATACTCAAGTATAGGTCGAACGAGTGTTATGTAAGCCACCTTCTTTGTTGATGGACTACATTTTCTAAGGACTCTCACAATGAATCTCAACCTGGCACCCACCTTACCAACAATTAATTTTATATGATCATTCCAATCCAATGATCAAATATGTGAGGTCTAGGAAGCCTGCCTTCTTGGATCGCTGGACAACATTCAAACAAATCGTATTAATGAGATGTATTACGAAATGAACAATGACAACACTTAACTTTGACAAGACCTCAGAAGTGTCACAAGTAAAGGGCGACATGCAAATAATAAATCACTTCAGTATGTACCATTCCTAATACAAGTGAAATAATACAGTTGATTCTTCTATTCAGGTCGCTAGTCGTGAAGCTTCTGTAGAACTGGGCCGCGACCAGTCGAGCGCAACGCTGATGTCCAATTCGCATAGAGACCACTGCTGTCGCGTTGTCGTCCTGGAGAGGGGTCGGTTTCGTTCACGAGCTGGCGCTTTACTTTCTGCCGTAACATATACAGCACTACAAAAGATTACGGCTTTTGAAGGTTACTGCAGAGCTGCCCAGGAACTGAAGAGTCTATGTTAGCTTTCAAAACACTAAAAGTTCGAAACCTGCATCCGGCCATCCTGATTTACGTTTTACGCACTTTCCCTAAATAGCTTCAGGCAAATGCCGGGATGGTTACTTTGAAATGGCACGGCCGACTTCCTTCCCCATCCATCCCTAATCCGACGGGACAGATGACCTTACTGTTTCGTCCCCTTCCCCAAATCAACCAATCAACCATACGTTTGTGGCGGAAAACAGAAAATTGTCTCCCCCAAGTAAGTGTTCTTGCCACCACACTATTTAATTTGTAAACCAACGACCAACCACGCTACAAGGATTGCATCTCATTTATTTATGCCGACGATTTGGCCCTCTCGATACAACATAAGACATTCGAAGACGTCGATAGGCAACTTTCGTCTGCTCTTCAGGATCTGTAGAGTATTGCGAAGCCAACAGTCTGAAGTCAAATCCTATCAAAACGGTAGTCAATGCTTTTCACTGCCGCTACAAGTATGCCAACTACGAGTTAAAAATCCCGTGACTGGGAACTTCTCTCAGTCACTGCTGAGCGGCTAAATATTTCGGAGTTATTCTTATGCATGCTCGAAGGAACATTGCATCGGGTTTCTTAAGAACACAGGAACTGCTATTTCGTTTCTAAAATGAAGCGCCAAAAGAAACTGGTACAGGCATGCGTATTCAAATACAGAGATATGTAAACGGACAGAATATGGCACTACGTTCGGCAACGACTATATAAGACAATAAGTGTCTGGCGCAATTGTTAGATCGGTTACTGCTGCTATAATGACAGGTTATCAAAATTTGAGTTTGTGCAAGGTGTTATAGTCGGCGCACGAGCGATGTGACACAGCATCTCCGAGATAGCGATGAAGAGGAGATTTTCCGGTAAGACTATTTCATGACTGTACCGTGAATATTAGGAATTCGGTAAAACACCAAATCTCCAAAATCGTTGCGGCCGGAAAAAGATCCTGCAAGAACGGGACCAACGATGACTGAAGAGAATTGTTCAGCGTGACAGAAGTACAATCCTTCCGAAAATTGCTGCAGATTTCAATGCTGGGCCATGAGCCATCAGTAACTGTCAGCGTGCGAACCATTCAACAAAACATCATTGATATGAGCTTTCCGAACTGAAGGCTCACTCGTGTACCCTTGATGACGGCACGACATAAAGCTTTAAGCTCCGCCTGGGCCCGTCAATACCGACATTGAACTGTTGATGACTGGAAACATCAACAGTGACATTGGAATGTTGAAAACTTCAAAATGGTTCAAATGACTCTGAGCTCTATGGGACTTGACTGCTGAGGTCATCAGTCCCCTACAACATAGAACTACTTAAACCTAACTAACGTAAGGACATCACACACATCCATGCCCGAGGCAGGATTCGAACCTGTGACCGTAGCAGCAGCGCGGTTCCGGACTGAAGCACCCAGAAGCGCTCGGTCACAGCGGCCGGCCTGGTCGAACGAGTCTCGTTTCAAATTGTATCGAACGGATGCACATGTACGGGTATGGAGACAACCTCCTGTATCCATGTACCCTGTATGTCAGAAGGGCACTGTGCAAGCTGATGGAGGCTCTGTAATGGTGTGAAGCGTGTGCTGTTGGTGTGATATGGAACCCCTGATACGTCTAGATACGACTCTGACAGGCGACACGTACGTAACCATCCTGTCTGATCCCCTGCATTCGTTCATGATCATTGTGCATTCCGACGGACTTGGGCAATTCCAGCAGAACAATGCGGCACCCCACATGTCTGGGATTGGTACAGAGTAGCTACAGGAACACTCTCCTGAGATTAAACACTTCCGCTGACCACCAGACACCCCAGACATGAATATTATTCAGCTTATCTGGGAGGCCTTGCAACGTGCTATTCAGAAGAAGAGATCTCCATCCTCTCGTATTCTTAGTGATATATGAACAGCCCTGTTGGATTCGTGGTGTCAGTTTCTTCCAGCATTACTTCAGACTTTAGTCGAGTCCTGCCTCGTCGTGTTGCGGCACTTCTGCATTCTCGCGGGGGCCCTACACAATATTAGACAGGTGTACCAGTTTCTTTGGCTCTACAGTGTATTCATTTCTTTATAAATATTTTCTAATGCGTTTGTACTGATATATAACTTCGCTAGGAAATAAATATACAGTACTGGCCATTAAAATTGCTACACCAAGAAGAAATGCAGATGATAACTGGGTATTCATTGGACAAATATATTATACTACAACTGACATGTATTTGCATTTTCACGCAATTTGGGTACATAGATCCTGAGAAATCAGTACCCAGAACAACCACCTCTGGCCATAATAACGGCCTTGATACGCCCGGGCATTAGGTAAAACAGAGCTTGGATGGCGTGTACAGGTACAGCTGCTCATGCAGCTTCAACACGTTACCATAGTTCATCAAGAGTAGTGACTGGCGTATTGTGACGAGCCAGTTGCTCAGCCGCCATTGACCAGACGTTTTCAATCGGTGAGAGATCTGGAGAATGTGCTGGCCAGGGCAGCAGTCGAACATTTTCTGTATCCAGAAAGGCCCGCACAGCACCTGCAACATGCGGTCTTGCTTTATCCTGCTGCAATGTAGGGATTCGCAGGGTTCGAATGAAGGGTAGAGAGACGGGTCGTAACACATCTGAAATGTAACGTCCACTTTTCAAAGTGCCGTCAATGCGAACAAGAGGTG
The DNA here is from genome assembly GCF_023864275.1 of Schistocerca cancellata. Taxonomy (NCBI): domain Eukaryota; kingdom Metazoa; phylum Arthropoda; class Insecta; order Orthoptera; family Acrididae; genus Schistocerca; species Schistocerca cancellata. The sequence goes on from NC_064634.1 coordinate 189,797,763, forward strand.
ACCGAGACGTGTAACCAATGGCACTCCATACTATCACGCCGGGTGATACGCCAGTATGGCGATGGCGAATACACGATTCCAATGTGCGTTCACCGCGATGTCGCCAAACACGGATGCGACCATCATGATGCTGCAAACAGAACCTGGATTCATCCGAAAAAATGACGTTTTGCCATTCGTGCACCCAGCTTCGTCTTTGAGTACACCATCGCAGGCGCTCCTGTCTGTGTTGCAGCGTCAAGGGTAACCGCAGCCATGGTTTCCGAGCTGACAGTCCATGCTGCTGCAAACGTCGTCGAACTGTTCGTGCAGATGGTTGTTGTCTTGCAAACGTGCCCATCTGTTGACTCAGGGATCGAGACGAGGCTGCACGATCCGTTACAGTCATGCGGATAAGATGCTTGTCATCTCGACTGCTAGTGATACGAGGCCGTTGGGATCCAGCACGGCGTTCCGTATTACCCTCCTGAACCCACCGATTCCATATTCTGCTAACAGTCATTGGATCTCGACCAACGCGAGCAGCAATGTCGCGATACGATAAACCGCAATCGCGATAGGCTACAATCCGACCTTTATCAAAGTCGGGAACGTGATGGTACGCATTTGTGCTCCTTACACGAGGCATCACAACAACGTTGCACCAGGCAACGCCGGTCAACTGCTGTTTGTGTATGAGAAATCGGTTGGAAACTTTCCTCATGTCAGCACGTTGTAGGTGTCGCCACCGGCGCCAAGCTTGTGTGAATGCTCTGAAAAGTTAATCTTTGCATATCACAGCATCTTCTTCCTGTCGGTTAAATTTCGCGACTGTAGCACATCATCTTCGTGGTGTAGCAATTTTAATGGCCAGTAGTGTAGATGTTTTGAGATATGATTTCACTTCTCAGCATATTACCATACAAAAGTGACCAGTAACATACATTATGAAGTTTTATTTAGCAATTAATAAACTATAACGTTTTTCTTTCTTCAATTCCGATACTATAGTCCGTTTTTTTGTGTCATGGATGGCAGTCCAGAACCTCACTTACACTGTTTGGTACGGAGCCAAGCGAATAGACGTGACGCGAGGGTTACGACCAGTGTGAACTGGGCTTTATTTGTCGGACCAAAAGTTCTGATAATGGGGGAAGAAGAGCTGTGCAGCATAGCGAGCGTGTGACGCGCCGAGTTGAAGGGCGACGGTCGATGACCTTTCCGTTGGGAAGGCTGGGCGCCGGGCGCTCCGTAGCGGCCAGATGGCGGCGGAGCCGAGGGGAGCGAGCAGGACGGAGGCGAGAGGAGCCGCCCGCTGCCTGCCGCCTGTTGGAATCGATGGCCCGCACTGCGACCCGTCGCGCCGCGATGTATCTGTGCGCGCGGCGAGGGACTTCTTTCCGAACTCGTCAGCGGCCGCCTCCCCTTGGCGGGATCAATAACCGCCCCTGGCGAATGCGCGCCAAAAGTTCTGCCAAGGCAGCGCGCAACGCGCAAGACGGCGCCCGGACCAGACCCGCCGTTTGCTGCGGCTCCACGCCCTGTGGCCGAAGCACGGACAGGTAGTAATTTCAGAAGTGCCGAAGGAAATGTCGCCATAGCTCGAAGACTGGCTGGATGCAGCGCTTCACGCCACTCTGTCCTATGCTAGTCTCTTATCTTCCTGTACCTGCTGCCAGTGCCGCATTAAACCATTACGGCGCCCGCAGCAAATGCTACGAACAGGCCCTCGGTTTGCTTTAGGCTTCAAAGTTTAGATTATAAAATAAAACTGCACTTCATTTTTGCCCCAAAATGATACGTACATTTTCCTGGACGGTTATCGTCATACAAACATTTGAAACATAAATTCTTTTCGCTCCATGAGGTCGGTCAGGAACTGTCTGAATGGCATGAAATGGCGTCGCAGAGTAGGTTGTGCGGAGAAGTAATTGCTAAGGAAAAAAATTCGGGACGACTAATAAACTTAAATGGATAACCCAGGGTATAAAAATTTCTAGTGCCAGGTAGATGAAACTCCACAGTGAACTGAAATATAATTAAAACAGACGTTTTACTGAGTATGTACGTCATTTTACGGCTATATTTTAAAAAAGTTGTGAAGGCAGCCAAACAAATGGCAAACAAGACGTTCACTGTACAACGTAAAAGTAAAACAAAAGCAGTTTGGTCTGTTGTCAAAGCAGAGTATGGTTTTAGAGTTCGCAGTAATGAAATATCTAGGGTTAAAGTAGATGATAGCTTTAATGTGGCCGGCCGCTGTGGCCGAGCGGTTCTAGGCGCTTCAGTTCGGAACTGAGCTGCTGCTACGCTCGCAGGTTCGAATCCTGTTTGGGCATGGATGTGTGTAATGTCCTTAGGTTAGTTAGGTTTAAGTAGTTCTAAGTCTAGGGGACTGATGACGCCAGATATTAAGTCCCATAGTCCTTAGAGCCATTTGAACCATTTTGAGCTTTACTGTAATCCCGGCTTCAATATCGGAGTGCTTAAATGAATTCTTCATAAATTTGGTAAAATCAGATGTTGATGTAACGGAGTATAACAGTAAATCCCTTTGGAATCCACCAAGAAGATGAGTATCGTACGGATTTTTTTTAAAAAAAAGTCACAATGAAGTGTGTGGAAAATATCATATTATTATTAAAAAATGAAAATTCTACTGGGTGGAATGGGATACCCATTAAAGTGATCAAAACAATGTGTGGCACGATAACACCTCCCCTATCTAAAATATTCGAACAGTCTTTTGAACAGTGATGCTTTTCCGATGTGTTGGAGTACGCCGAAGTCAGACGTCTGTTCAAGAAAGGGTCAAGGGAAGACATGGGAAACTATCGGCCTATTTCTAAACCAATTTGGATTTCGACCAGGAAAAAACACTCTGGGCGCAGTGAATAACTTTATTGAAATGATAGGCAAATCATTGGGTCAGAGGAATAAAGTTGCAGGTATCTTCTGTGATCCCACAAAAGCATTTGACTCCATGAACCAAGACTTGCTTATCTAAAATTAGACAAATAAGGAATTAAGGACAATGTTCCAAATTGGCTAACATCATACACAACAGAAAACAAAGGATAACTATCACCTCAGATGCAGTGAATTATTGTTCTAGATGGAGTACAGTATCACAAGGTGTACCTCAAGCCTCTATTTTGGGACCAGTACTGTACCTGTTCTACGTGAATTATTTCTGTTTTAATTGGAGCTGATGATACAGAAAAAATTACGAGCTCCATCGTAAGCACACTGGATACCTCCAGAAAACTGGTTCCAATTAAATGGGTTGAAGCTGAACATTGCAAAAATCCATGTGGTACATTTCAAAACCAAACATTCAAAATGTGTGGAAATTAAAATACAACATAACAATCATCCTATGATAGAAGTTGACGGGGTCAAATTCCTGGGACTCAATGTGGACAAGAACTTAAGCTGGAATACACGTACTGACTTCCTATCAAATAAACTAAGCAGTTTTGCATTTGAAATTCAAATACTAGCAGATTCCACTGACGAGGACAAGAAAAATTGCTTATCATAGTTTTTTGAATCTGTCATTAGGTATGGGATAATTGTCTGGGAAAGTTCAAGTGGTGTATCTCGAATACTGAAACTACAAAAGAAAACTGTCCGATACGTGCGTACCGCACAGCAGAGTCTTGCGCATTATTTCGGAAACTACAAATCCTAACTGTTCCCTCCACATATATTTATGAAATTATAATCTTCCTACATAACAGACAAACATTATTTGAGGAGAATCATTTTAACCATACATATAACACAAGAAATAAAAATAATTTTATGCTACCCACACACCAGTTGAAGTTATATGCACGGACTCCACAGTATATGGGGATGACAATATATAACAAGTTAATGGGCAAAAACATATTTAATATGAAGGCAGAAACTTTAAAAACAAGGCTACAGCAGATTCTGTGGGAGAAATGCTACTATTCAATAGATGAATTCATAGAGGATGAAGTGATAATTTGAGCAAGGGGTAATTAAATGCTATATTTTATTGTACACACACACACACACACACACACACACACACACACACATATATATATATATATATATATATATATATATATATATATATAACAAAATCGTATTATTATTATTATTATTAAGATGCTGTTTGTTAACATCACCTGTTCATTATTTATGGTGAAATTTTACCACAGTTGAAGTGTCCCCTGCACCTGAATTAAATGATTTAGATTATGTACGTTACGAGACAAATAAACCATAATTCACAATTGCGCCGTTTCCGAGTTAATTAGCATTGAAGTTAGTCAATCAGACCGTTGAGTGTGCAAATTCAAACGTCCCGCCAGAGACGGTGTCTCCAAACGTGTTCTTCGTTTGGTTTCCCAAAACGGAACAAGTGAGTGATACAAAAATTGGACATGGGACGATAGTAAACGCCCCGCCGAGTGGCCGCGCGGTTTGAGGCGCCATGTCACGGACTGCGCGGTCCCTCCCGCCAGTGGTTCGAGTCCTCCCTGGGGCACGAGTGTGTGTGTTGTTCTTAGGATACGTTAGTTTAAGTTAGTTTGGTCCCTTAGGAATTCTCACACACAACAACGATAGTAAGGATCGAACCAGAACCAAAAGGCTGAGCATTCTCGTGAGCTGTCAGCTACGCTATGAGAACATCTGACGCTAACTGTATCAGGCAGGTCACTTGAATTTGGGCTCGCAACGACCTGAATGGCTAACTTCAGAGTTAATTAACTCGGAAACGGTGCAACGTATCGAATATTTTCCTTAACAACTATTTCTCTGTACGGCCTACCTTGCAACACTCTTAGAAGCTTTCGAGACTGTTTCTGACAAACCTGTATAAACGCTACTTTAGTGCGATCACATTTTTTAAATACAAATCCACTTCATTCAACTTGTGAAAAATACAGAGTTAACATAAATACAGAAATGAAACATTCAACGATAAGAAATTTAAAAAAAGAATTATATTTAAAAGCAAAAAAATTAAAATAGAGATCATAATCTTTCTGACTACGATTTAAAAAAAAATATCGTTCTGTAATTATTCAAAGCGTGACCTTTCGTTTGTGAGCCTAGAGCCTTAGCCATTATGTTACCGAGTTATTGGATAAACTCAGATTATTTTAATGGCTTAGTGTCTCACGAGGAATTATTTTTGTCACATTTTCATAAATGATGGTCCACTATGCTACTGCCCGCATCTCGTGGTCGTGCGGTAGCGTTCTCGCTTCCCACGCCCGGGTTCCCGGGTTCGATTCCCGGCGGGGTCAGGGATTTTCTCTGCCTCGTGATGGCTGGGTGTTGTGTGCTGTCCTTAGGTTAGTTAGATTTAAGTAGTTCTAAGTTCTAGGGGACTGATGACCATAGATGTTAAGTCCCATAGTGCTCAGAGCCATTTGAACCATTTGACCCACTATGTTACAACAATACACTGAGATAACGGAAGTCATGGAATAGTGATGTTCACATATATTGATGGCGGTAGTATCGCGTACGCAATGTATAAGAGAACAGTGCATTGGGGGGGGGGGGGGACCTGTCATTTGCACTCAGGTGATTAATGTGAAAAGGTTTCCGACGTGATTATGGCCACACGACGGGAATTAACAAATTTTGAACAAGGAATGGAAGTTGGAGCTGGACGCATGCGATATTCCATTAGGGAATTCAGTATTCCGAGAGCCACAGTGTCAAGAGTGTGAGCCGAGAATACCAAGTTGGAGCATTACCTCTCACCACAGACAACGCAGCGGCCGACGGCCTTCACTTAACGACCGAGGGCAGCTGCGTTTGCATAGAGCTGCCAGTACCAACAGACAAGCAACACTGTGTGAAATAAGAGTAGAAATCAATGTGGGACGTAAGACGAACGCATCCGTTTGGACAGTGCGGCGAAATGGGCTGCATTAGACAACCGACGCGAGTGCCTTTGCTAACAGCACAATATCCCTGCAGCGTCTCTCCGGGAATCGCGACGATATCGGTTGGACCCTAGACGACTGGTTCAAATGGCTCTAAGCACTATGGGACTTAACATCTGAGGTCACCAGTCACCTAGACTTAGAACTATTTAAACCGAACGAAACTAAGGTCATCACAAACATCCATGCCCAAGGCAGGATTCGAACCTGCGACCGTAGCAGCAGCGCGGTTCCGGACTAAAGCGCCCTAGAATCGTTCGGCTACAGCGGCCGCCTAGATGACTGGAAAACTGTGGCCTGGTCAGATGGGTCCCAATTTCAGTTGGCGAGAAGTGATCGTAGGGTTCGAATGTGACGCATAACCCACGAAGCCGTGGACCCAAATTGTCAACAAGACACTGTGTAAGCTGATGGTGACTCCATGATGGTGTTAGCTGTGTTTTCATGGAATAGACTGGGTCCTCTGGTCCAGCTGATCCGCTCATTGACTGGAAATGGTTATGCTCGGCTACTTGGAGACCATTTTCAAGCATTCATCGACTTCACGTTGCCAAACAACTATGGAATTTTTTTACACTACTGGCCATTAAAATTGATACACCACGAAGATGTCGTGCTACAGACGCGAAATTTAACCGACAGGAAGAAGATGCTGTGATATGCAAATGATTAGCTTTTCAGAGCATTCACAGCATCGTGTGGCCAGCGGTCACTTTTAAAAAAAATGGCTCTGAGCACTATGGGACTCAACTGCTGAGGTCATTAGTCCCCTAGAACTTAGAACTACTTAAACCTAACTAACCTAAGGACATCACAAACATCCATGCCCGAGGCAGGATTCGAACCTGCGACCGTAGCGGTCTTGCGGTTCCAGACTGCAGCGCCTTTAACCGCACGGCCACTTCGGCCGGCTCACTTTTAAAAATCAGCTAAAATTGTTACTACTCATTCTCGAGTTCGACACGCAGAAGACCATTCTCGATAGTTTTCTTTACACACAGGGTCGGAGCCCACTGACGCGCGGAGCCAGCAGCTTTTGCTACACAGCTAATCCGGCACTGACTACCGCAAACCACGGGCGTTCACGGAAATATACAAATTATTCTAAAATCGCCATTTTTATAGGAAAACTTGAAAATTCCTCTTACAACAAAAATAAGCAGTAAAATGACGAAAATTCCGTCCACAGGCCCTGCCGCGCGCATCACTGCCGACCGATCGCCGTGTGGTCGTCCGCCAGTGTCAATGATTAATACTTCTCAACGTGTAGAAACAGGAAATAAGACTTTCCAAAACTTTATTCGGTTTATGCCATCTTATCACATCTTTCACCTCTGGGAATGTTTGTTGATGTGAAAAATGTCGAGTTCCAATTTGGTTCGTAATCCTCGTTAAACTATAGGTCAGGGCTTAATTTGGACCAGAACGCGCCGCAACGGCCTTCCGGCACCTCCCAGCAATTTTTTTCCTTGCACTCACTGGAACAAGTCGACACCGAAGATTTAAAATAGTATATGTATATTAAATCGCAATGTTACTGTATATTAAATCGCAGCGTTACTGTAATTTGCAGCTGCACCTGTGCCAGTGAACGCGACAGATGGGTGACGTACGGAGGTTCAAATGGCTCTGAGCACTATGGGACTTAACGTCTGACGTCATCAGTACCCTAGAACGTAGAACTACTTAAACCTAACTAACCTAAGGACATCACACACATCCATGCCCGAGGCAGCATTCGAACCTGCGACAGTAGCGGTCGCGCGGTTCCAGACCGACGTGCGGAGGGCGAGGTACTGTGTGTGTGTGTGTGTGTGTGTGTGTGTGTGTGTGTGTGTATCGTACACCCAAGACATGTTGAGTTCCGTTCCGACGTTATGATTGGTACATATCAATGACCTTCGTGTCGACTCTGTTTCGTTTGCGACTGCCAGAAACCTCAGAGATCTATAGTATAACCATGGTAAATTAAGCTTCTTTTCGTGGAGACATATTATACTGACATTCGTGTCCGAATGTTTCACTTATTTGTAGATCGAATGTAAATCAATCCATTTGTGATTAAACCAATCCATTTGTGAGCAGACGACAAACGACGTTTAAAGCATTTACTAAATATGAAACTCTGTGTCTCATGTAGCATTGTGCTTTGTTTTTCATTACTCTTCGGGAAATCGGAATTTTATGTGACCCCCAATGGGCCAGGAATATGCTGATCGTAATTAATCAGTGAATTGTTTACTAATTAATACTGGACTCACGGTCAGCGAGCAGCTACAGTGAAGCTGTTTGAACATTTTGGCTGGCGGTAATTGAAAGCGTATCGTCTTAATCACGAATACTACTGACTCATGCCGATGTGTACCGAGCGGAAGTAGGGAACAAACTACCACGGCGACAGACGGTAGCTCCTGTTCTTTGTTGTTTTATTGTTTTGATTATATGAAATCATTTTTTAAAAACCTGAATTTCAGAACAGTATTTTGTAAAACACTATTTCTCATTATAAATTTTGTGACAAATTTTCAAAAACGTCGAAACGCGATTTTTGTGGCTTGTAGGAGGGGATGTATGGTCGAAGAGGTGCATTTCGGAACGTAAAATGTTAGAAATTAAGTTCTGCTGTAGGTCACCCTGTAACTGGCTGGGTGAGTCAGTTCGAAGTTCGGAGGAAGGCAACGGCATACCACTTCCAACAGCACCGCGTCAAGTCAAGCACTGTGCTGTTCAAACCAGTTTTCGGATTGACGACAGCTTTACTTTAATACTGTGTGGTTAAAAACGTTCACATCTGAACTCGTCAATAGATACATTCCATCAACTTCAAGAGTTCTACACTACTGGCCATTAAAATTGCTACACCACGAAGATGACGTGCTACAGTCGCGAAATTTAACCGACAGGAGGAAGATGCTGTGATATGCAAATGATTAGCTTTTCAGAGCATTAACACAAGGTTGGCGCCGGTGGCGACACTTACAACGTACTGACACGAGGAAATTTTCCAACCGATTTCTCATACACAAACAGCAGTTAACCGGCGTTGCCTGGTGAAACGTTGTTGTGATGCCCCGTGTAAGGAGCAGAAATGCGTACCATCACGTTTCCGACTTTGATAAAGGTCGGATTGTAGCCTATCGCGATTGCGGTTTATCGTATCGCGACACTGCTGCTCGCGTTGGTTGAGATCCAATGACTGTTAGCAGAATATGGAATCGGTGGGTTCAGGAGGGTAATACGGAACGCCTAGCTGGATCCCAACGGCCTCGTATCACTAGCAGTCGAGGTGACAAGCATCTTATCCGCATGACTGTAACGGATCGTGCAGCCACGTCTCGATCCCTGAGTCAACAGATGGGCACGTTTGCAAGACAACAACCATCTGCACGAACAGTTCGACGACGTTCGCAACAGCATAGACTGTCAGCTCGGAAACGATGGCTGCGGTTACCCTTGACGCTGCAACACAGGCAGGAGCGCCTGCGATTGTGTACTCAACGACGAATCTGGGTGCACGAATGGCAAAACGTCATTTTTTCGGATGAATCCAGGTTCTGTTTGCAGCATCGTGATGATCGCATCCATGTTTGGCGACATCGCGGTGAACGCACAATGGAAGCGTGTATTCGTCATCGCCATACTGGCGTATCACCCGGCGTGATGGTGTGGGGTGCCATTGGTTACACGTCTCGGTTACGTCTTGTAGGCATTGACGGCATTTTGAAAAGTGGACGTTACATTTCAGATGTGTTACGACCCGTGGCTCTACCCTTCATTCGATCCCTGCAAAACCCTACATTTCAGCAGGATAATGCAAGACCGCATGTTGCAGGTCCTGTACGGGCTTTTGTGGATACAGAAAATGTTCGACTGCTGCCCTGGCCAACACATTCTCCGGATCTCTCACCAACTGAAAACGTCTGGTCAATGGTGGCCGAGCAACTGATTCGTCACAATACGCCAGTCACTACTCTTGATGAACTGTGGTATCGGGTTGAAGCTGCATGGGCAGCTGTACCTGTACACGCCATCCAAGCTCTGTTTGACTCCATGCCCAGGCGTATCAAGGCCGTTATTACGGCCAGAGGTGTTTGTTCTGGGTACTGATTTCTCAGGATCTATGTACCCAAATTGCGTGAAAATGTAATCACATGTCAGTTGTAGTATAATATATTTGTCCAATGAATACCCATTTATCATCTGCATTTCTTCTTGGTGTAGCAATTTTAATGGCCAGTAGTGTAATTTTAAAGGTAACTGGCACAATTAAAGTTTAATAGAATGTCGTTTGAGAGCTAAATTTCTGGTGTGTGAAGCGTAATCTGTGCCATCGTGGCGAAACGAGTGTGGAAACCTGCCAAAACAGCCACAGAATGCCCAGTGCAATCGACTCTCTTAACAGCATATGAACCAAGATGAGCCCTGTCTCCCACAATTTAACACATTATTTTGCTCCCATGCCAACAGGACTGCTAAAATTGGCATTTGACACACTCCCGCAATGCTGTTTAGTGAAAAAATAAAATAAAATGAAATACGAGCTTACCGAGAATCGGACCAGATTTGGGACTGGATTCAAGACTTCATGGCATACAGAACTTCACACGTCGCTCTTACGGCAGATGTAAAGGTAGCTTCCGGAGTACTCCAGCGAAGTGTGACAGGACGGTTACCGTTTATACGTTTATACTTGTATATACAGGGTGTTGGGAAATTCCCATTACAAATTCCTAGAACTTGTAGAGGGGAGTGTGCACAAAACACTTTTAATAGGAACCCACGTCCGGAAACTTACTGTTTCCTTTCTACAACGGTTTCAATACAGATGTTTAACTCACTCATTTCTGCTTGAGGGATTGCATTAGGCGTGACGCAGTATAGTTATTAGGTAGCATTTCGAAAGGAAACATAACGAAACATCCATTTATCACTTAAGACGGTTTTTTGTATTAACATTTAAACATTACGCGAATACATTATTCCGAAACACAAAAGAACCCAGCAAACAGTACGTACAGAAAAGTACTGATGCAGTGCAGCAGTGGCTCTATGTGGCGACCACCGACGTTGTTACAGACATTGTACCTACGAAGCATGTTCTGGTACACACTCTCCATCCCATTTGATGTCTCTTCAATTTCTAGTGCAGCCGCCCGAACTCGTGTCAGTAGATCTCTACAGGAGTCTCGTAAAATAAACTTTGCAAACCCTCACAAGAAGTTGTCTGACGTAGTACACATCATTCTGTCTACCCTGTTGCTTACCAGGACAAGCAACTCCGAGACTTTTCTCTTTCCCTCAGCAGACGTGGACTTACACATCTCAATTGAAACCGTCGTAGAACGGAAACGGTTCTTTTCCGGACATGAGTTCCAGTTGAAAATATTATGTATTCTCTCCCCTCTACGAGTCCTAGAAGCATGTAACGCGTGTTTCCGAACACCCCGTATATCCACTGAGGGCTGATTGTAGGGTTCGAGTGCGGTGCAGATCCCTCAAAGGCCTAAGCCATGGACTTAGGTTGTCAGTAAGGCACTGTGGAAGCTGGTGGTGGCTCGTTAATGGTTTGGGCTGTGTTTACGTGGAAAACTGGTGGAAGCCGACCTCGGGGAAGATCAGTTTGGATTCCGTAGAAATATTGGAACACGTGAGGCAACACTGACCTTACGACTTATCTTAGAAGAAAGATTAAGGAAAGGCAAACGTACGTTTCTAGCATTTGTAGACTTAGATAAAGCTTTTGACAATGTTGACTGGAATACTCTCTTTCAAATTCTAAAGGTGGCAGGGGTAAAATACAGGGAGCGAAAGGCTATTTACAATTTGTACAGAAACCAGGTAGCAGTTATAAGAGTCGAGGGGCATGAAAGGGAAGCAGTGGTTGGGAAGGGAGTGAGACAGGGTTGTAGCCTCTCCCCGATGTTATTCAATCTATATATTGAGCAAGCAGTAAAAGAAACAAAAGAAAAATTCGGAGTATGTATTAAAATCCATGGAGAAGAAATAAAAACTTTGAGGTTTGCCGATGACATTGTAATTCTGTCAGAGACAGCAAAGGACTTGGAAGAGCAGTTGAATGGAATGGACAGTGTCTTGAAACGAGAATATAAGATGAATATTAACAAAAGGATAACGAGGATAATGGAATGTAGCCGAATTAAGTCGGGTGATGCTGAGGGAATTACACTCCTGGAAATGGAAAAAAGAACACATTGACACCGGTGTGTCAGACCCACCATACTTGCTCCGGACACTGCGAGAGGGCTGTACAAGCAATGATCACACGCACGGCACAGCGGACACACCAGGAACCGCGGTGTTGGCCGTCGAATGGCGCTAGCTGCGCAGCATTTGTGCACCGCCGCCGTCAGTGTCAGCCAGTTTGCCGTGGCATACGGAGCTCCATCGCAGTCTTTAACACTGGTAGCATGCCGCGACAGCGTGGACGTGAACCGTATGTGCAGTTGACGGACTTTGAGCGAGGGCGTATAGTGGGCATGCGGGTGGCCGGGTGGACGTACCGCCGAATTGCTCAACACGTGGGGCGTGAGGTCTCCACAGTACATCGATGTTGTCGCCAGTGGTAGGCGGAAGGTGCACGTGCCCGTCGACCTGGGACCGGACCGCAGCGACGCACGGATGCACGCCAAGACCATAGGATCCTACGCAGTGCCGTAGGGGACCGCACCGCCACTTCCCAGCAAATTAGGGACACTGTTGCTCCTGGGGTATCGGCGAGGACCATTCGCAACCGTCTCCATGAAGCTGGGCTACGGTCCCGCACACCGTTAGGCCGTCTTCCGCTCACGCCCCAACATCGTGCAGCCCGCCTCCAGTGGTGTCGCGACAGGCGTGAATGGAGGGACGAATGGAGACGTGTCGTCTTCAGCGATGAGAGTCGCTTCTGCCTTGGTGCCAATGATGGTCGTATGCGTGTTTGGCGCCGTACAGGTGAGCGCCACAATCAGGACTGCATACGACCGAGGCACACAGGGCCAACACCCGGCATCATGGTGTGGGGAGCGATCTCCTACACTGGCCGTACACCACTGGTGATCGTCGAGGGGACACTGAATAGTGCACGGTACATCCAAACCGTCATCGAACCCATCGTTCTACCATTCCTAGACCGGCAAGGGAACTTGCTGTTCCAACAGGACAATGCACGTCCGCATGTATCCCGTGCCACCCAACGTGCTCTAGAAGGTGTAAGTCAACTACCCTGGCCAGCAAGATCTCCGGATCTGTCCCCCATTGAGCATGTTTGGGACTGGATGAAGCGTCGTCTCACGCGGTCTGCACGTCCAGCACGAACGCTGGTCCAACTGAGGCGCCAGGTGCAAATGGCATGGCAAGCCGTTCCACAGGACTACATCCAGCATCTCTACGATCGTCTCCATGGGAGAATAGCAGCCTGCATTGCTGCGAAAGGTGGATATACACTGTACTAGTGCCGACATTGTGCATGCTCTGTTGCCTGTGTCTATGTGCCTGTGGTTCTGTCAGTGTGATCATGTGATGTATCTGACCCCAGGAATGTGTCAATAAAGTTTCCCCTTCCTGGGACAATGAATTCACGGTGTTCTTATTTCAATTTCCAGGAGTGTAGATTAGGAAATGAGACACTTAAAGTAGTAAAGGAGCAAAATAACTAATGATGGTCGAAGTAGAGAAGATATAAAATGTAGACTGGCAATGGCAAGGAAAGCGTTTCTGAAGAAGAGAAATTTGTTAACATCGAGTATAGATTTAAGTGTCAGGAAGTCGTTTCTGAAAGTATTTGTATGGAGTGAAGCTATGTATGGAAGTGAAACATGGACGATAAATAGTTTAGACAAGAAGAGAATAGAAGCTTTCGAAATGTGGTGCTACAGAATAATGCTGAAGATTAGATGGGTAGATCGCATAACTAACGAGGAGGTATTGAATAGAATTGGGGAGGAGAGGAATTTGTGGCACAACTTGACAAGAAGAAGGGACCGGTTGGTAGGACTGTTCTGAGGCATCAAGGGATCACAAATTTGGCATTGGAGGGCAGCGTGGAGGGTAAAAATCGTAGAGGGAGACCAAGAGATGAATACACTAAGCAGATTCAGAAGGATGTAGGTTGCAGTAGGTACTGGGAGATCAAGAAGCTTGCCCAGGATAGGGTAGCATGGAGAGCTGCATCAAACCAGTCACAGGACTGAAGACCACAACAACAACAGAATGGGTCCTCCGGTCCAACTGAACCGATCATTGACTGGAAATGATTATGGTCGACTACTTGGAGATCATTTGCATCAAACAACGATGTAATTTTTTTGGAACACAATGCGGCATGTCAGCGGGCCACAATTGTTCGCTATTGGTTTAAAGGACATTCGCGAGAATGATTTTTCCACCCACATCAATGCCACTGAACATTCATGGGACATAACCGAGAAGTCAGTTCGTGCATAAAATCCTGCGCCGGCAACACTTTCGCGATTATGGACACCTGTAGAGGCAGCATGGGTCAATATTTGTGCAGGTGACTTCTAACGACCTGTCGAGTCCGTACCACTTCGAACTGCTGCACCACACCAGCCAAAAGGAGGTCCGATACGATATTAGGAGGTATCCTATGACGTCTGTCACCAGCATATTGTTAGAAATTTCTTCCTCAAATTAAGGTCTATCTTTTACACTAGTATACTTCATTTAGTGAGAAATGCTCTCTTTACTGTGCTACTACGAATGTTTATATTACATGTATGTAAAATAGAAGCGTACCTTCCCAGTGATCACTGTTTCCCTTAGCACTGCGACCGTGAGCACATGTTTGCACCAGTGTGGGAATGAAATTCTATTTCTTTCCGCCTATCCTCGGGAAAATCTATCCTCCTGTCATACCTTTTTGCCTTACTTCTTGTGGTTTGGTGGTTGCAGTTTTGGTTCACAAACTATTAGTATCTGTTTCGATAGCTTAAATAAATTTACATTCGATAACCTAACCATGCAGGCTCATAAAAGCCATACAATTTGTGTAAAAATTTCTTAGATCGTCGCTGAGCAGCGACCACCTGATATTTCAAAGAATATGTTACGCGCCACGGCGCAGAATACGAATTGTTCATAAATTGTATCGATAGCAATATCTTATCTTTCTTAGTCTTTGACAGGTGAAGAATTGCAATCCTCTTCTGTTACCACAGTCCTGATATTTTTTTTAAAGACGCAGGACGCGTATGTCCGTGGTCCGCAATCACTAATTAGTTATTATAAAACATTACTTTAAAAAAATGGCTCTAAGCACTATGGGATTAAACATCTGAGGTCATCAGTCTCGTAGAACTACTTAAACCTAACTAACCTAAGGACATCACACACATTCATGCCCGAGGCAGGATTCGAACCTGCGACCGTAGCAGTCGCGCGTTTCCAGACTGAAGCGCCCAGAACCGCTCGGCCACTGCGGCCGGCTAAAATATTACTATTGTTCAGTGCTATGCAAGAATTTATGTGTGCATCTAAGATGAAATATCGAAGATGTTAAAGAACTTTATTTAAAGAAACAGCCAGCAAGATAGAAAATTGAAATTGTACGGAGCCTGTTGTTTGCAGTACTGACTAAGGTAATTAAATTGGTTATTGTGCTCTCAAATGCTGTAGTGCCTGCTTATTACTTAAAGTATTTCCATGCTATCCAACTCCTACTAATGGCAACAGAAATAAAGGTGTTTTTATAGTTTTCATACAGCTACCAGGGACCGACTGCATGTCGGCAAAACGTCGTAGTTAAGGCACAAGGCGTATTGCCATTTACCTTGTTTGTGATTTAAACCCAATTTCTTTTAACGTGTGGTGTAGTATAGCAAAGAAAATTTCCAGCTCTGTCTGGTCTCTTAGGTTTCACTGTTCGTAATTGCTGTGTCTCATATTCGGTCGTGATCGATCATGATAAATTAAGTGGCAATGCTCACTCTGTTCTTAATCTGGAGAACGCTACGCCTTCTGCAAACGTTTTCAGGTGACATATAAACTATCACATACAGTACTTAAGTTTTCGAAAAGTCTTTGCTCTTCCCGCCAAGAAGAGGTGCAAATCTCACAACAGATTTCTGAATCTTCACAAGAGAATAATAATTTAATCAAAATATAAATATATTTTTTTTAAAACACCACACTATCCTCGGGGAAATCTATCCTCCTGTTATACCATTTTATTTGTGGAAGGTATCTCTACTTCTGTTTTGCCTTACTTCCTGTGGTTTGGTGGTTGCAGTTTCGGTTCACAAACTATTTCACATTTGTTTCCGGAGTGAAATTTTCACTCTGTAGCGGAGTGTGCGCTGTTATGAAACTTCCTGACAGATTAAAACTGTGTGCCGGACCGAGACTCGAACTCGTGTCCGTTGCCTTTCACGAGCAAGTGCTGTACCATTTCAGCTACCCAAGCACGACTCACGACCCATCCAGATTTGTTGTTTGGAGCACCAAAAGCTTACAATAGAGGACACACAAATCAAGTAAGCTTCTGTCTCAGTAGAGGCACCATGAATACTCGCACCAAGCATCCAAAATTTTGCGCCACATTGGGCAAAGACAAAACGATGAACAGATGAGCGGTGACAATAGCATAGAGTCTCTCGATGAGTTTAATGTCATAACTTTATTCGCAAATCTCATCTTGTGTATTAAAACGTGTGACACCAGGTGACGGTGAGGGTAAAGTGTAAAAGGTGTGAAAAAACGTTGTGTGTACTTACAATTAAAAAGCAAAACACACCACAGATGCACAAGAGGACGGAAATCACAAATGCAAGATATACACCACAACTACTCTCTCTAAAGTATTTCAGAATTAGTATCTCTTAAACCGAACTCTTCTGATCACTTTGCGGGGCCTGCTGTCAAACTATAGAAAGTCAAAAATGGAAGCCGACTTGTACAAATCTACTTTCATACTCAATAAAATTTTAGATAGGCAATCAAAATAAGAAAACCGCACATATTATTGTTTTTAAGCTTGAAATATAAAAGTAACCATGAACTTTATATAATACCTTTACAGAAATAAATCGAAACCCACAGAAGATGCACATAGATATCGAAACGTTCCTGAGTAACTAGAATAAAGAAATATATTGTGTTTTGCAGAAGGTGAAGTTTGAAAACACAAATTTTCTTCTTGAAATCTGAAGGTATCTCGCCTGTGTCATGATATATGCATATACAAAGGCCGTTCAAAAAGTTTTCCACAGTCGTCTCTATTTTTTTTTAATTTTTTGCAGGAGAATGAAATTTTTTGTGAACATACTTGGAACATTTAGCTAAAAGTTAGTGTATAAAAGTATTTTCTTTTATTTACATGTGAGCCATAATGGACCGTGAAGTAGATGTCAGGTTGCGACAACGGTCGGTGATGGAGTTCCTCTTCAAGATCGGCAATGGCTCTGCCACAGCGATTCACAGGAAGCTGCTCCCTGTTTATGGGGAGGACACAGTGGATCGCAGCAGTATCCAGAGGTGGTTGCAGAGGTTTAAAGAAGGTGATTTCTCTCTACTGGACAATGCACAATGCGGTAGACTATCGACGGCAGTGAGTGATGTGAATAAGGAGACCATTGATCAAATCATCCAAAATGACAGAAGTGTGACGACACGACAGTTTATTGAAATGACTCGTTTGTCATTGGGTAGTGTGGTATTACTGGTACAGTCACTAGGGCACAGAAAAATCTGCGCTCGTTGGGTGCCTAGATTATTGACAAGCCGGCCGAAAGGTGATGGCCTCCTTCTTCTGGGATCAGTGATGTGTCATTTTCATTGACTTTTAGGAACCTGGCTCCACAATTAACCGGGACCGTTACTGTTTGTCATTGGACCAGCTGCGACGTGCCATCAAGACCCACAGACACAGCTTCAGAGTCAGCTCATCAGACTACACCACGACAATGCCAAACCCTATACAGCCTTTATGACGCAGGACAAAATCATCAGTAAAATGGGTTGGAAAATTGTTCCTCATCCTCCCTACAGTCCGGACTTGGCTCCGTCTGATTTTTACCTCTTTGGTCGTCTGAAGGTCCACCTGCGCGGTAAAACATTTGATAGTGAGAAAGACCTTATTTACTGTGTCAAGTGATGGTGTAAGTAAATGTCAATCCCCAGAATTTTATCAAAGTGCATTCATATCATGGAAAGAACATTGGGCCAGGTGCGTCACAGCTGATGGAGGCTACATTGAGTAGGCTCAATGTATAGCTAAATGTTCCAAGTATGTTCACAAAAAATTTCGTTATCCTCCTGCAAAAAATAAAAAATTAAAGACGAATGTGCAAAACTTTTTGAACGCCCCTTGCATATCACGCGAAACGCTTTTATCATTGCTGGCTCTCCCAAGGAACTCGCTAATTCAGATCGAATGTTGTCTAAGCCAGGGATCTTGTTTCGACTTAGGATATCTAGTATTCAGCCAAATGCTTATCGCAATATTATAGCAGTCGCATCTACTCCATCTTCCTTTTTCACAATTACGTCTTTACATTTATCCCCTTCGCATTGCCTCTCCATATATTCCTTCCAACATTCAGCCTTCCCGTCTTTTCTTAGCGCTGGTTAGTCATCTGACATCTTGATATTTATACAGTTGCTCTTTCATAGTTATGGTTCTACAGCTTTGCGATACCCCTATATCCATTCCTACTTTGCCATTTTGCACTTTCATTTAATCTTACTCGTAGATGTCTGTCTTCACTTTACCTGCTTCTTTGATTTTACTTTACATGATCAGCTCCAGGGAACCGCGACAAGCTTCAAGGCTCGCCTCCCGTTGCATTCTGATTCCTCCTTTCTTCTGTCAGTCAGTCTCCATATCGATCTGCAGCAAGTCCTCGTGTAGTCCATCTGTCAACTTTTTTCAGTAGCCTGTCTAGTGGTCTTCTTTTGTGGGGAGGAAAAACCATGGCTTTCGGGAGCCATCGATGTTTATACTTGCGAGTGACGGTACCACCTATAAAAGACATTTGATTGAACCACGCCTTCAATATTTGGCCAGCTGTAGATCTTATCCAGCTCGCAGTTGTGTCTGATCCTATATTCCCCAGTACTCTCATCTTGTACCGGCCCATACAGCTTCCTTAATACTTTCCGCTCTAAAACTAGGAGATATTTGAGTCTTTTTCTCGTATACGTGAAGTTTAAAATTCCTTGGGAGACTGCATCATTTAAAATGCTGACTGAGATTGAAGTGCGATCTGTTTGCGACTTAGATCCTGGTTTTGGTTTATGCCTCACACATCCTTTTGTAGGACTGGGCTACGACTACCAGTGGGTGGAATGGCTTTCTTGAATAAGCATGAGTCCTGCCTTAGATTCATTCACAATGAGACCGATCTTGCTCGCTACCATCTCCATGCTGTCGCTCATTCGCATCAGTTCTTCCTTACAAGGAAAACTCCCCATCGGACGCCGCTCAGATTTAGTCGTAAATTGGCCCAGTGGATAGCTCATTAAGAACCGAACACAGATAAAGCATGAAAACAGGGAGAAGGCGTACTGATCTGTGAAGAAAGGATCAAAATAGAAACAATGAACTGCCCAAACTCAAGATGTGCAACATCGAGCGAATTTTGGATAACCAAGACGTCGTGGTTATATGGTCGCGGTTTTGGACTGGTGTTCAAATGTCTCTCATGCCCCATTTTTAACTTTTTCACAAAATTATATGATGTATGTCCGGTCGTTGACCTGTCTGTTCTCCTTCTGTAGTTTTGGCAACTGTCATACTACACATTGGTTACAGAATGTGTCATGTAGTAAGAATATATTACCGTCGCCAGTAAATGTGGTGAATAATGAGAGCAGGTGAGATGCCGAATAGACCTCCCATAATAACGAAAACAACAAATAAACGGTTGTGAACTATATCACGCACCGAGCGAAGTGGCGCAGTGGCTAGCACACTGGACTCGCATTCGGGAGGACGACGGTTCAATCCCGCGTCCGGTCATCCTGATTTAGGTTTTCCGTGATTTCCCTACATCGCTCCAGGCAAATGACGGGATAATTCCTTTGAAAGGGCATGGTCGACTTCCTTCCTCGTCCTTCCCTAATCCGATGAGACCGATGACCTCGCTGTCTGGTCTCTTCCCCCAAACAACCCAACCCAACTATATCACAACAAAGGAATTCAAGAGTCAAAACTTCCAAAACGGAATGCAAGAGTCAGAACATGTGGTACTTGTTTACAACAAATAGAAGATACGTACATCTGGAGGTACCTTCCTCACACCTCGCTGTTGCTAACGGATGTTACACCACGACACAGACACAAATTTGAATACAGCGAACAGACGCGCCAATGACCGACGAACAGTTCATAATTTTGGGAAAAAAAGGGACACGAGGGAGATTTGCACACGAATCTCCTCCTTCGCAGTCCAACACCGTGACCATGTGACCACGACGCCTTGGCTATCAAAAATTCTCTCGATGTTGCACATCTTGAGTTTGGGCCGTTCACTGTTTCTATTTTGCTTCTTTTTTCACAGTTCAGTAACCCTCTTGCTGTCTCCATGCGTAATCTGTGTTCAGTTTTTGCCGGTCTATTCAGTGGGTAATCTTACCAGTAAACCTGAGGGTGTTACGATGGGGTGTTTCCCTTTTTAGAAGTGGACAGCAGGGCCACATCGTCGATAAACGCGACAAATATGATTTTCTCACCTTCAACCTCGATCTCTTTGAAATTATTATGGGAAGTTTTACGTTATCTTTTCGAGACATAGGTTGAACAATATCGGTGGCAAACTATCTTCTTGTCTTAACCATGTGATTAGTCAAAGTTTTCCGTCACTTGGCTCCCGAGCTTCAGTTTGCCTATTGGAAATGATCGTATGGCATCAGTGGCCGGGAGTTCCCAGGCGGGAAGTTCGGCCGCCAAGTGCACGTCTTACTGAGTGCGACGCCATATTGGGCGACTTACGCGTCGTCGATGAGGATGAAATGATGATGAGGACAGCACAACACCCAGTCCCTGAGGGAAGAAAACGTCCCACCCCGGTCGGGAATCGAACCCGGGCCCCCGTGCGTGGCATTCCAACGCGTTGACCGTTCAGCTAATGGGGCGGACACTTTGCTTATTGAATCAGTGTGACCAACCTCAACTAGTCTAACGAGTTTCTTGGTACTGAAGACTCGGTTAGCCAATTCATCACACTCGCCCAGTGAATGCAGTAATATGCCTTCATGATGAGCAGATGAAGTTCTGCGACTCACTACCTGACTCTTTGTTTCCTCCAGTGTAGGTGCCGGTTGATGTTAATCTACAGTGTCATGAGACTGTAAGTAGAATAGATCGTCAGGTTGTCACAGTTGAGGAGTTCCCTGAAGCATTGTTTCCATTTCTGAGCCATGTTGACTCATTGCGAAATATGGTCCCATTATTTCCCTTGATGAACTTTTGCCGGATCTGGTATTCCTTCGTAGAGAAGTTAACTTTACGGTATGTCTTTCGAGCCTCTTTTCCCAAAAAATCTTGTTGAGGTCCCTCTATTATTTCTTTGACATACATTCTCTTTGCTCTACTTAGGGTTGCTTCACAACACATCTCGCGTTTGCTGATGACGTGGGCCTGTTCTCCGGATCTGCACCTTGGCTTCTCTTCTCTTCGCTAATGCCTTAACTAATTCATCTCCAAATCAAATCTTCTTGCATCTCATATGCTTTACACCTATTTTACAGCTACCTTGACTTCTTTCCCTATTTCTTCTAAGTTTTTTTGTTATTTTTTTTTCTCGCAGAACTTCAAATTCCGTCGCTGGGCTGAGTTGAAATTCGTCTTTCTTTAAGGTGTTTTTGAATGCAGCAGCACACTATTGCCTTAAACTGTTTCTGACTTTGGCTTTGGGTTGTATTGTGCCCAGTGTTTTACTAAGAAGTGGTCACTTTTGTTCCACTGCGCACCCCTTGCCGTGTTTTCACCCATTACTCAGTTCTTTGCTTTGATATCAGTTGGAACGTGATCTGCTTGATTAACTGTTTTACCATCCGCGTGACACCCAGATTTCTTTGCGATATTCTGCCGTTGGACATTTGTACTGCTGATGGACATCCCTTTGAAGGGGAAAATGAAATTTTCTGAGGGGCAAAAACTAAACGATTCGATCCTGTTTTACTCACGAAACTAAATTATTTTCAAAAGATAATTACTATTATCAAATTTTCAACATTCTAATATTGATGCTATAGTTATCGGTAATTACTTTTTCTCAATTACTAGCATTACTGCGGTGGGTGTTACAGGTTCCTCACATAGTCCACTTATTACACACATACACTCCTGGAAATGGAAAAAAGAACACATTGACACCGGTGTGTCAGACCCACCATACTTGCTCCGGACACTGCGAGAGGGCTGTACAAGCAATGATCACACGCACGGCACAGCGGACACACCAGGAACCGCGGTGTTGGCCGTCGAATGGCGCTAGCTGCGCAGCATTTGTGCACCGCCGCCGTCAGTGTCAGCCAGTTTGCCGTGGCATACGGAGCTCCATCGCAGTCTTTAACACTGGTAGCATGCCGCGACAGCGTGGACGTGAACCGTATGTGCAGTTGACGGACTTTGAGCGAGGGCGTATAGTGGGCATGCGGGAGGCCGGGTGGACGTACCGCCGAATTGCTCAACACGTGGGGCGTGAGGTCTCCACAGTACATCGATGTTGTCGCCAGTGGTCGGCGGAAGATGCACGTGCCCGTCGACCTGGGACCGGACCGCAGCGACGCACGGATGCACGCCAAGACCGTAGGATCCTACGCAGTGCCGTAGGGGACCACACCGCCACTTCCCAGCAAATTAGGGACACTGTTGCTCCTGGGGTATCGGCGAGGACCATTCGCAACCGTCTCCATGAAGCTGGGCTACGGTCCCGCACACCGTTAGGCCGTCTTCCGCTCACGCCCCAACATCGTGCAGCCCGCCTCCAGTGGTGTCGCGACAGGCGTGAATGGAGGGACGAATGGAGACGTGTCGTCTTCAGCGATGAGAGTCGCTTCTGCCTTGGTGCCAATGATGGTCGTATGCGTGTTTGGCGCCGTGCAGGTGAGCGCCACAATCAGGACTGCATACGACCGAGGCACACAGGGCCAACAGCCGGCATCATGGTGTGGGGAGCGATCTCCTACACTGGCCGTACACCACTGGTGATCGTCGAGGGGACACTGAATAGTGCACGGTACATCCAAACCGTCATCGAACCCATCGTTCTACCATTCCTAGACCGGCAAGAGAACTTGCTGTTCCAACAGGACAATGCACGTCCGCATGTATCCCGTGCCACCCAACGTGCTCTAGAAGGTGTAAGTCAACTACCCTGGCCAGCAAGATCTCCGGATCTGTCCCCCATTGAGCATGTTTGGGACTGGATGAAGCGTCGTCTCACGCGGTCTGCACGTCCAGCACGAACGCTGGTCCAACTGAGGCGCCAGGTGGAAATGGCATGGCAAGCCGTTCCACAGGACTACATCCAGCATCTCTACGATCGTCTCCATGGGAGAATAGCAGCCTGCATTGCTGCGAAAGGTGGATATACACTGTACTAGTGCCGACATTGTGCATGCTCTGTTGCCTGTGTCTATGTGCCTGTGGTTCTGTCAGTGTGATCATGTGATGTATCTGACCCCAGGAATGTGTCAATAAAGTTTCCCCTTCCTGGGACAATGAATTCATGGTGTTCTTATTTCAATTTCCAGGAGTGTATGTTGTATTTTGTTCCGTACATTGCTGATGATAGAAGTGAGACCTGCTGAATATCTCAAAAAAATGTCTTCCCCAAGTTCTCTGTAGTACCTGCAGTAATCCAAAAATTGCTTCATTATTCGCTTCAAAACAAATAAAGGAATTAATTGATAGCACGACATAGCATTAACTTCATAAGAGCTACTACAGTATTGTACACAGTTTTATTACTAGTATTATTGTTGTTGTTGTTAGAATGGTTAGACACAAAGAATTACCAGCCTGAAGTCGACGAATTTGTGCCAGTTCAGAAGTAAGGAGTTCAGCAGTGAAGTGATGTACAGTGCACTGACTTTAACTGCAGTGATTTTAAATGGGGTTGCAACGTGCAGGTCAAGCAAGTGCCGCAGTGGAGAGGAGTAATGCAGGGAAAGCAAGTTTTGTAACAAATGTGTATCGTCACTGTGCATGGTTAGCTTTCTTTTCTGAGAAGGGGTCGTGGGTAGCAATTGGGATGCACCACGAATTCCTTCGTCATTCAGTATAAAACACACACACACACACACATTAACACACTAAATATCATTCATCTTTCATCATTTTTAAAATAAAAGTGTTCCAAGAAAAGCCTTTAATACTACAGTTTAGTAAGGTGCTTAAGTTGGTGACGTCTGAATGCGTTCAGGGGTAATGGCCTAAGAAAGGTTGGGAATCACTGAGCTAGGGTCTCACTCACACAGAGTTCCTTACCTGAAACACAGATTCCATTTGAAATTGATAAGTTTTCGATATCAAAGCTACCAGTATCCAGCCAGCGAACTTCATGTGAAGCCACTATACTTGTCCTGTGTGTTTCCGTCTCCTAGGCTAGACTGACTAAGGTATCTATTTTGTATGAACTACGAATACTCGACGTTCAAAATCGTGTACCTTATTCTCACAGTTTCTGTTTATTTTGTATTGTGAAATTCCTAAGGTTCCTTGTAATTCGTTAACTGCTGCCAAGTGTTCCATGGTGGGATGGTAACATTCCCCTACATGAATTACATTCCCCGCAGCTGTCGAGGTTCATTTCTTTTGTCCTTAAAAATGTTAAAGCCTGATGGATAGGGGGTGGAGCGACAGGGCGATGTGAAAACACTTCATCTGGTTTGCATTCCTGGTTCCTGACACGGAGGCTCGAATCGACATCCTCGCAAGAACGTTTTATGGAAACAAAATAGATGCGTCTGCGGCATTTACTGTATTAGAAGAAATGTGGTACCACAAACCTAATTTACAACAGTTATTAAGACAGTTTAGGGAAGCCTACAAAGAATATATTTTTGTGCCAAATGGTATAATATGTGCTAATAGTTATTATGGCTTTAGGCAGGGTCGTTATAGCCCTCTGTGGTATACATATTAGAACCTCAATAAGCTATCCTCAAAAGCCATGCCTCAGACGCACAGCCGAAGGCCATCCTAGAAAATTGCCTCGTGGTTAAGGAGGCATCCTAAGCTATACGATGAAATGGGTAGGCTTACAGCTATCGCCAAGAAAAAAAAAAGAACTACCTGTGTGGTAATGAGAATTGCGTGCACTGGAGGTTCGAAAAAATTCAGAAGTTGTACGAGGTGTTGTATTTCACAGGATGGCGTCATTCTACCGTCCGTGTAAGTAGCAAGAAGAGAAACGCAGTTTGTTGATACAGCTGCCAGGCACTTTATTGTGAATAGCAGAGTAATCACGTAGATTGATTAAGACCTACCCAGCTTAGAAGAACCGGCCAGTAGCTAGCGCTGGCATAGCTGTTAGTGTCGTGAGAACTCGCGAACTTCTCCGCCCTCAAGAATAGTGCTACTTTAAGGCAGCGTCTTCTGGATGCTTTTATATATAGTTCTCCTTTCGTAAATTAATTAAGTAACTCGCGTATTATTAGGTATTTCTACTGGGCTTTGTGTTTTTGTATATTATAATCATTGCCGCCTTCACTGTTTGATCTCTCTTTGCCGCCTTCACTGTTTGATCTCTCAGATCTACCGATTAATCTTTTATTATGTTTCTTTCCCCTGTTTCACTCAATCGTTTCCTAAAGCTCCCTTCGAATCTATTAGCAACCCCGAGCGGTTCTAGGCGCTTCAGTCTGGAACCGCGCGACCGCTACGGTCGCAGGTTCGAATCCTGCCTCGGGCATGGATGTGTGTGCTGTCCTTCGGTTAGTTAGGTTTAAGTAGTTCTAGGGGACTGATGACCTCAGATGTTAAGTCCCATTCTGCTCAGAGCCATTTATTAACAACCTCTGATTCTTCCAGTTTATCCAAGTCCCATCATATTAATTTCACATCTGTCTACGATTCTTCAGTTTTGATCTGTATTTCATATATTTCATAACCAATAAACTATGGCCATAGTCACATTTGCCCCTGTAAATGTAGGTGAAATCTTCTAGTGTGCGTGTGAATTCCTAATGGAGCAAACTGCTGAGGTCATCGGTCCCTAGTCCGTCACACTACTTAAAGTAACTTATCCTAAGGACAACTCACACACCCATTCACCAGGGAGGACTCGAACCTCCGGCGGGAGGGACCGCGCAGTCCCGAAATTTTCTAATGTCTCCAGGTTTCTTTCACATATACATTTTTCTTTCATGACTCTTAAACCAAGTGCTAGCAATGAGCAAATTGTGTCATGTGCGAAAGTGAACTAGCGGTTCCTTTCCCCCCAGTCCATGTTCTCGTACTATTTTTCCTTATTTTCCTTCTCCTACTTTCCAATTGAAGTACCGCGCCATAGTAAAATTTTCGTCTCCCTTGACTTTTTGAATAATTTATATTATCTCATCGTACATTCTTTCAAATTCTTGTCGTACTACAGAGAGTGTTGGCTTTTTATCTACCTTGACTGTGATGATGCGGTCACTATGCTGTTCATAGTAGCTTATCTACAATGCTATTGTCTTATTTATTATTAGACCTACTCCTGCATTACCCTTATTTCATTTTGTGTTGACAGTCTATAACCACGCGACAAGAAATAACGTTCTTCTTGCACTATAATTCAATAATTGTAGCTCGCGCACTTAACTAATTACCACTGTACCTAACTTTAACCTGTCGATTATTGTTTTTAAAATTTCTAACCGACGTACCCGGTTAAGGGATCTAATATTCCACGCTCTGACCCATAGAACAGTAGTTTCGTTTTTTCACTTGACAACATCCTTCTGAGCAGTCCCTGTCCAGAGACCAGAATGAGAGACAATTTTACTTCTGGAATTTTTTAAAGAAGGTGTCAGCATAGTATAAGTCACGGGGTACAGCTACATGTCCTCGTTAAATACAGGTGTATCAAAAAGAATCATCCGATTTGGCCTGTCTATATTTCTGAAACTAATAAACATATAGAATGAATTTCGTTTTTTGATGAACGGGAAATTCAAAAAGTTTTTTTAATTTCTTTTCATAGGTGTCCAATGCACCCCCTTGAGGTGCACGGTATATGTCAATGCGGTATTCAAATTGTTCCCACACTGCAGCGAGCATGTCTTGAGTTAGAGCTTCCACAGCTACTGTTATGCGATGTCTCAGTTCATTATTTGTTGTTGGTAACGGAGGCACATAAACAGAGTCTTTTATAAACCCCCACAAGAAATAATCATAGACAGGTCCGGTGACCTTGGAGACAGTGATGTAAGGCTGAATCATTTGGGCCAGTGCGACCGATCCATCGTTCGGTAACTCTTTGATTTAAAAATTCCCACACTTCCAGATGCCAGCGCTACAACCTAGAGAGAACCACACAAAACTCGAGAGTTTGCTCTTTTCAACAGTACGTTGTTGACTCACATATCTCAATATCAGTAATGTATTTAAGTTATTTCAGGAATAATGCATTCAAGTAGAAAGGGACTATACTCTATTTCTACTAACAAGTTACAAACATAAGTGTATTTCTCATGTAAACCTAAAATTCATCTATTCCATGTATGAAGTGCTCAATCAGTATTTAATCTGTATAATCTGTGTAAACATAGATTAACAAAAACCATTTCAGATGAGAATAGCTGGAGGTTGTACCGAGACTTTCTCATCTGAAATAGGTAGAAATAGACCATTATCAAACAACATGCTACTTAGACTATATTACACGTCCAAATACAGCATATCACTTCCCTCTACATACTGCAAATTATTTTCACCATACTCATTGTATTACTGACATTTGCATTATATAAATTATATTCTCATCAACTAGATAGTAACAAATCATTTTAATAATTGTTAAGCATTCAATTCGCTGTACCCTCGGAGAAATCTTTCTATATTATGTTCTTTTATATTATTTAAAAAAAGCATTAACAACTGTATACCAATAAGATTGTAGCAATGAGAAATCTTTGCTGTTAGATTCAGAAGCATCTGACCCACCTTACATTTCAAGGCAGTGGGCTACTCTGTACTGTTAATGAAATAAATAAATATCTAAAATAACATAACAGTTATGATTTCTTTAAATCAGATGATTCTTTTTGATACACCCTGTATAACCGCTGTAGTCTACCACTGCTTTGAGCTGTTTGCAGCACCAGTATAGCACGGCCAAGTTGGCTGTGTTACAAGGCCAGATCAGTCAATGATGAAGACTGCTCCCCGCGGAACAACTAAAAGGGCTTCTGCCGCCCTTCGGCAGCCAGTGTTAGTCTGGCCTCTCCACAGATACCGTTCCAATGTGGTTACACCTACGATACAGCTATTTGTATCATTCACCCACTCACCGCGACTAGGTCCGTGATTCGTGAGGGAAGGCAGAGATATAATTGCAGAACACACGCAGGCTGGTTATTAACAAACCCGACAAACTGCAGGGACGGATTCGTGACTGGAAATGGAGGGAAAAAGGTCGTTGCCACGGTAGATGGCGCTGACGAATAAAAGTTCTTCTGACCATGTACCGTGCGTTTCTTGGGAGTTGCAGGCTATGCGACTGACGCGGCGTACTGTAAGCACCAGAATGGTCAGGTATTATGTCAGGAACAATCCGAGATGGCGTACGTGCACAGCCAGAGAGATGGAACAGTCGAGAGGGAGCACGGCTGTGCCAAAACAAGTACTTTAATAGACACCATCTACAGGGTTATTACAAATGATTGAAGCGATTTCACAGCTCTACAATAACTTTATTATTTGAGATAATTTCACAATGCTTTGCACACACATACAAAAACTCAAAAAGTTTTTTTAGGCATTCACAAATGTTCGATATGTGCCCCTTTAGTGATTCGGCAGACATCAAGCCGACATTCAAGTTCCTCCCATACTCGGCGCAGCATGTCCCCATCAATGAGTTCGAAAAGGTAAGGCTTCTGCTTTAGCCTTTTCCGTAAGATTTTCCAAATCGTCGGCTGTGCTTTATTCGTCGACTTCCGCGGGCTACGCGTGAAACTTGCCCGCGCGCGTTCATCCGTTTCTTCGCTCACTGCAGGCCGACCCGTTGATTTCCCCTTACACAGACATCCAGAAGCTTTAAACTGCGCATACCATCGCCGAATGGAGTTAGCAGTTGGTGGATCTTTGTTGAACTTCGTCCTGAAGTGTCGTTGCACTGTTATGACTGACTGATGTGAGTGCATTTCAAGCACGACATACGCTTTCTCGGCTCCTGTCGCCATTTTGTCTCACTGCGCTCTCGAGCGCTCTGGCGGCATAAAACTGAAGTCCGGCTTCAGCCGAACAAAACTTTATGAGTTTTTCTACGTATCTGTTGTGTGCCGTGACCACATGTCAATGAATGGAGCTACAGTGAATTTATGAAATCGCTTCAGTCATTTGTAATAGCCCTGTACATCACCCAACATTTGAAGTCCTTTTTAGGCGTTTGTGAGATCATTGGTCCTTTCACACAGACGAACGTGCAGGCAGGTGGCGAACTGTGCGTACACCAGGTTTGGAGGACCGGGTTGTGCAGGATATTGAGACAAACTCTAGTACAAGCTCATGGCAAGTGGCCCGCCAACAAGTACGATTATGTGTATGCTGCATGACAACCGCTACTAACCCTATCACCTCCAGCGAGTGCAAAGATTATCAGAAGCGGAGTACCCTCTACGGGAAGGACTTCCCCGATATTTTTGCACCGGAGCGTGCGAAAGAGTGCAGCAATCCATGATGCGGTGCGTGAATGCGTGCATGCATCCCATGGAGGCCACTTAGAACGTGTGTTGTGACGTGGATGCGATGCATCTCTGTACTGTGTTTCGGGACGATTTGTTGTCGTTACACGCACACCGTCCATTTCCGTACATATATTCATAGTGTTGTGTTGGCAGAAGAGCTAACACCGTGTTACTAGAGGAGGCCGAAATGCACGCGTTTTAGCTCTTGCAGGCAGGCGTGAGGAGGGAACAACTATACTGACGTGAAGTCTGGAACATGACAAGGAATTAGAATTCAGAAAGCGGACGTTATTAGTTTGATACTTAACTTTAATCCATTAATGATGAACGTCGCTCTTGACGGTACATGACTCACAATATTGTCTGTTCAGAATTCATTCTAATCGCTGAATATGGCGCCTTGCTAGGTCGTAGCAAATGACGTAGCTGAAGGCTATGCTAAACTATCGTCTCTGCAAATGAGAGCGTATGTAGTCAGTGAACCATCGCTAGCAAAGTCGGCTGTCCAACTGGGGCGAGTGCTGGGGAGTCTCTCTAGACTAGACCTGCCGTGTGGCGGCGCTCGATCTGCAATCACTGATAGTGACGACACGCGGGTCCGACGTATACTAACGGACCGCGGCCGATTTAAAGGCTACCACCTAGCAAGTGTGGTGTCTGGCGGTAACTCCACACATAGAACCTTTTTTTCCTCCATTTCCAGTCAGAAATCGGTCCCTGCCGTTTGTCGGTTTTATTAATGTTTACCCTGTATAAATAAACTGATTTCTGTATTTTTCAAATCTCCTACATTAGTAGTCACGCATATTGCAAATGAAGTTGAAATAAGTTTCTTTATTAATTCTGATCAGTTGGTTTTCCAATTAAGGGTATAATTTACATGTGGTTCCAAAAGTTAACATTTTCTACTTCTTGTTCTTCGTTGTTTGAGTAGACTATTTATTATAGTTTATAGGATTATCTGAGAAGTACTGAAGTCTTGTCAAAATTACGTTTTATGTAATGATATCTGATCTGCTCCAAACCATCTGTTGATGTTTTCAGATATTTTATTAGCTCGCTTTTCAGTGAGCGGTCTTCATATAATTGGTATCCCCATACTCATATTATCTGCATAAAGGGCAAAATCTGCATCTTCTGAAAACGCATGTTGAAGATCATAATAAGGATAAAAAATAACAAGGGACCGAAAATAGGAACCTATGGGGCAACATACTTGATTGGTTCAAATTCTGAGTGTCTAGTGTTACGTGTTAGAGAAGGAACTGATACACTGTGTTTTGGTCATGCAGATAGGATCAAAACTATGGACTTGCTGTTTCTACTACACCATAGAATTTTAATTTTTCTATGAGTATATCATGAGTCACACAATAAAAAACTTTTGCCAAGTCCTAAAACATTTCCAGCTGTAACAATTTCTTATTTATTGAGTCTGATGTATCATGTGTCAAGGTAGTTCTCTACTAATGTTTTATATTCTTTTTTGTGAAGTGACGTGATGAAAGTATATCTAAGGCTGTTCGGGAAAATACCGTAATGAAAAGATTCATTACATGAGGAGCTCAACATTAAAAAGTTCTGATGAAGAACATTTTATTATATTACTATTTAATCATAATTTTCTTGCGAATATTTAGTTTTAAGAAGGCAAAAAGAACATTCCTAGCCAAGAAAAGTCTACTAGTATCAAACATAGGCCTTAATTTGAGGAAGAAATTCCTGAGAATGTACGTTCGGGGCACAGCATTGTATGATAGTGAAACATGGACTGTGGGAAAACCGGAACAGAAGAGAATCGAAGCGTTTGAGATGTGTTGCTGCGAAAAAATGTTGAAAATTAAATGGGCTGACAAGGTGGGAATGAGGATATTCTCCGCAAAATCGGTGAAGAAAGAAACATAGAAAACACCATCAAAAAGAAAGGACAGCATGGTAGGACATGTGTTAAGAGATCACAGAATAACATCCATGGTACTGGAGGGAAGTGTAGAAGGTAAAGTCTGTAAGGGAAGGCAGAGACTGGAATACATCCAAACAACAATTAGACGTTGAGATCAAAAAGAGGATATGTCACTCAATTGATGTTCTGAGATATATTGAAAAAACTATATAATTCTGAATAGCGTTAATCCCAAACCTTATAGTTAGTCCCACAGACCACAGACTCGTGAGGAA
Organism: Schistocerca cancellata; assembly: GCF_023864275.1. NCBI lineage: Eukaryota > Metazoa > Arthropoda > Insecta > Orthoptera > Acrididae > Schistocerca > Schistocerca cancellata. The sequence goes on from NC_064634.1 coordinate 189,829,721, forward strand.
GAATGGAGTGTTATACTAGCAATTTGCAATCATAGGATGAAGGCAACTAATAGAAAATGGTAATAAAAATGACTGACATATCCCCTTTATGATTTAAACAACAGTCATTGTACTGAAATATTGACTTAAGCGGCACAGTCTATCCACTCTGCGTTTTGATATGCCATGGAGTGCAATAATTAAGCTTTCTTGCATACCATAGTTTCCTTGAAGCCAACTTTAACCTGCAGATATAAGTGAATTAGTATCATAAAACAAAAATCTACATAATCGTAATACTGTAACCCTAGTAAATATATGCCTTAACTATTTGCCTTAAAGATTTTACAAAACGTGGATCAAAGATGTACGTAATTCGGCAACGAAATGGTTAATAAAATAATATTACAGTTGTCATGCCAGTTACCTTATAATAATAATTTGCCGTCGTTCCACGATTGCTAATGGAATTTGAGCGTGGTCTTCTTGCTTTTGGAAAGAAGGGTAGAATGTGAGCACTCACGTACCCATCCTGTCCACCTTTGTTGGGCATAGTGTTGAATTCTGTCAACAATAGTTCCTTCTCAGCAAATGAGAACTTCTCAAAACATTTACGCCGGCATCTATAAACAGATATTAGTGTATTATTAACCTATATATTCGGCGAATAACATATTTTTACCGATTTCCTGTATTAGAACTAAAACATAAATTTCAATTTTGCGTCCAGGAAAGGAATTTATGTTCACATTTTAGTACAATGTTTCTACACAACTTGCCTCTGCTACAGAATATTACATTATGTACAGAGAATTCAAACAATGAACATTGTATGACTATTTACTTTCAATCTGCACCTGTTTCCTTCCTAGGAACAATGTTTTCTTTCCAGTTGGCATGCTCCAAACCACTGACCTTCTTTTGTTTAATCACATTCCTTTTCCACAATTCGGGGCGTCTTTTCTTCCTTCTACATTCATGTAAATCGTCTTCGGACTCGTCTGACGGTTCCGTCACCGAAGCCATTTGGAAATCTCACAGCTGATTACTGGAAACCGCTTCAGTGCTGCCCTCACTCCTCACGTTCTTTCGTGCAATATAGGGACTTGTTTCTGTGACAAGCCCTCTTTCAGCACGAAACGTAATTTCAACACTGATTTTGACAGGGAAAAATCACTGAACAAGTCCCATTTTAGAACCAACAGATGCGGAATCGTGTGAAAATACCAATTACAGTAATAACTCATATACCCCAAAAATGATGACAAGTCCCGTTTCTGATCTCAGTGCTTCAACTGAAGACGTGGGTTGCAAGTGCTACTCCAAGATGAAGAGGTTAGCACAGGAGAGGAATTCGTGGCGGGCCGCATCAAACCAGTCACGAGAGTGATGACTCGAAAACACTACTTTTAAAGATGTAATGTGCGGTTGAATTTTTACAACTTTTTTTCGAATGCTCTTCTTAGAAACTTTTCGATATCTACTAAGGAAGTGATCAGACGTCAGTTATCTGCTGCTGACAGGAAAAGATTGTGTGTAATCCGGTTTGGCGATGTCGCAGACAGTAATCAACCTCTAGCCAGGTCAGTTGAAATAGTCACAAGTGAAAATCGTATTACGAACGAAATCTGAGAACGGAAGGTAATGAAGAGTGTTGCTATAGTGGCCTTGGGACCCCCAGAGCAGAAGAGCCGGTTCTCCTCGGGTGCGCGAACCTCTTCTCGCATTGTGCCACGCTGTCGGGCAAAGCGGAGGTCAAGCGCAGTACCGGCTCTTTGTTTCCACATTCATGAAACTTTCATACCTTCCTTTTTTACTCCATGCGTGCCTCCACTGGTTCAGGGGAAACAGCTTAACCCGTAACTGGACAAAGACTCATATTACACCATTCCAAATAAATAAAAATAAGTTACAAGTTCTAGCAGTAGACGTCAATGGACGAGACTCTGTGTGTGAATTTCCTAGGTATCCAGATGAATAATAAACTGAGATAGTAACAGCACGTAGGGAAGCTAATGAAACTGCTCTGTTTCTAGACTACACTTACAAGTTTTTCTTTTCTTTTTCTTTTTTTTTGACCGAACAGGCCTTGGAAGGCCCAACGGTACCGACCGGCCTCCGTGTCATCCTCAGACCACAGGCGTCACTGGATGCGGATATGGAAGGGCATGTGGTCAGCACACCGCTCTCCCGGCCGTATGTCAGTTTACGAGACCGGAGCCGCTACGTCTCAATCAAGTAGCTCCTCAGTTTGCCTCACATGGGCTGAGTGCACCCCACTTGCCAACAGCGCTCGGCAGACCGGATTTCATCCATCCAAGTGCTACCCCAGCCCGACAGCGCTTAACTTCGGTGATCTGACGGGAACCGGTGTTACCACTGCGCCAAGCTGTTGGCCGCACTTACTCTATCTGACGGAAATCATCCAGACTCCCTTGCGTAATGCGGAGCTGAGCACTAGATTTCACGGGAGGCGGCCCCGCCATTATAAAAGAAGGCGGGAGAATTGTGTTGTCAACAGAGATGCAGTTACAGCCGAATGAATCCGTCAGGTGGACTAGTCATTGGATGTTCCATGTATATATATATATATATATATATATATATATATATATATATATATATATATATATATATCAGGTACGTCTCAACTCTCCTAAAGCTTCCCAAGTCGACTGTTTGTGATGCGACTGTGAAACGGAAACGCGAAAGAGCAACAACAGTTAAATCTAGACCACGCAGACCTCATGTATTGACGAATAGGGACAGTCAAGCATTGCGGAAGGTGGTTGTAAAAAACTGCATGAAATCAGTGGGTGGAATCATTAGTGAGTTCCAAAGTGCTAACAGCAGTGCGACTAGCACAATGACTGTGCGGAGGGAGTTAAACAGAATGGGATACAGTGGTCGAGGATCTCCTCATAAGGCACACATTTCTGTAGCCAATGCTTGAAACTTCTTTATTCAAATGGGTGTGTCTGTACTTAAACTTCAGAATGACAGAGAAGATGAAACTTCTGCGTTATTTGAGTCTGAAACAGCTGAGTAAAACTGAACGTACTGAGCCTACTTTCTCTTTACTTTTTCTTATCATGTCAACATTGACCCATGATATTCTAGCGCAACGCAATCTGACTGCTCAAAAAAGTTACAACCTGACTTCAAGTAATTAATTCAGAAGAATGGCCCTGACTAAAAAGAAATCTTAGCAATAACCTATACATTTCATTAAGCACTTACCTCACAAAAATCTTTATTATGCGAACTACAGCAATACAGCGAGCGTCAATACTGCCAGCTAAATAAAAGATTCTAACTACTAAAGCCACTAACTACTAATAGACATGTGGTTAGCAAAGGAAAAATTTTGTTGCAAATCAAATGGTTCAAATGGCTCTGAGCACTATGGGACTTAACTTCTAAGGTCATCAGTCCCCTAGAACTTAGAACTACTTAAACCTAACTAACCTAAGGACATCACACACATCCATGCCCGAGGCAGGATTCGAACCTGCGACCGTAGCGGTCGCACGGTTCCAGACTGTAGCGCCTTTAACCGCTTGGCCACCACGGCCGGCGCAAATCAAATAATGTATTTTTTACCTTAATAATGTCCACCACCAGTAGCTGAGTGGAGCTGGTACGGTAACTCAGCGTGTTCGGTCAGAGGGTCGATTGTCCTCTGAAAAAAAAAAAAAAAAAAAAAAAAAGACCTCGTGGTAGCTCAGCGTGTTCAGTCAGAGGGTTAGCTACCCTCTGTAACAAAAAAAAAAAAAAAAAAAAAAAAAAAAAACTGAGTAAATGGATCAACGAAGACCAACTTACAAAAAAAAAGTGGACAGCGCTACAGAATGTCAATCCTAAGGGCCCGAGTTCGATTCCCGGCAGGGTCGGAGATTTTCTCCGCTCAGGGACTGGGTCTTGTGTTGTCCTAATCATCATTTCATCCGCATCTACGCGCAAGACGCCGAAGTGGCGTCAAATCGAAAGACTTGCGCCCGGCGAACGGTCTACCCGACGGGAGGCCCTAGTCACACGACAAGACCTTAATAATCTGACATCCAGTTCAAACACGAATATAAATCGTCATTGACATCTAGTACAAAGGTATATAATCATAAATAATTGTCAGTCTCCAAGTCGAACATGTACAGATCGTTAGCCTACGCTAACACTTCAGACCTCTACCCTCCATCAATGTTAACTTCTCACATCTGACATCCATCACTGCTGGCTGTTCACCTCCAACTGCCCAACAGTGCTTCCATCACTGCTGGCGACTAACTTCCAGCTGCCCAACACTACTGGCGATTAACTTCCAATGAGTCCAACCAGCCGCAGAGTCTCTTACAAAGAAAGCGCAGTCAGAGATCCAATGCAAAGCGCTACACAGCGCTGCCAACACAGAAGCAGCCCACTTACATGCTGAGCCACGCGAGAAGTGGTGTAAAGATCGACGCCAGTGAACAGTGGATAACTGGAAACGAGTGATTTGGAGTGAAGCTCGCGCCATGGCCTATGGTAACCCGATGAGAGTATTTGGGTTTGACCAATGTCCGGTGAACGTTACGTACCATTGCGGGTAGTGCAAACAGTGAACTGTGGAGGAGGTTGTGTTGCGGGATGGCATATTTTTCGTGGTTTGAGTGTAGTCCCCTTATTGCGGGCAAGAAAAGCTGAATGTGGATGGACATTACACATTATGCAATATTCTGTACTGCTTACAGTTCGGAGATGGTGATAGTTCGTGTCGTTATGAAAATGTACTCTCTCATAAAGAAGCAGCTGTGACTCAATGACTTGCGGTTAATAACATTTCTGAACTGCCTTGATCTACCCAGAGCCTCACCTGAGCCCAATAGAACACATTTGTCTTGAGTCAGAACATCGACTTTGCAGAGTTCGGCTTTTGCAGGAGAATGGGATCCCAACGCTTCACAGATATACAGATATTTCACTGAAAACGTCGGCAGCAGAGCTAAACTGTCATAAAGGCGACTAAAAAGTGTCTGCATACTTTTCATCAGATAGTGTATATCTACACTACTGGCCATTAAAATTACTACAACACGAAGATGACGTGCCACGGACGCGAAATTTAATCGACAGGAAGAGGATGCTGTGATATGCAAATGATTAGCTTTTCAGAGCATTCACACAAGGTTGGCGCCGGTGGCGACACCTACAACGTGCTGACATGAGGAAAGTTTCCAACTGATTTCTCATACACAAACAGCAGTTGACAGCCGTTGCCTGGTGAAATGTTGTTGTGATGCCTCGTGTAAGGGGGAGAAATGCGTACCATTACGTTTCCGACTTTCATAAAGGTCGGAATGTAGCTTATCGCGATTGCGGTTTATCGTATCGCGACATTGCTTCTCGCGTTGGTCGAGATCCAATGACTGTTAGCAGAGTACGGAATCGGTGGGTTCAGGAGAGTAATACGGAACGCCGTGCTGGATCCCAACGGCCTCGTATCACTAGCAGTCGAGATGACAGGCATCTTATCCGCATGGCTGTAACGGATCGTGCAGCCACGTCTCGATCCCAGAGTCAACAGTTGGGTCGTTTGCAAGACACCAACCATCTGCACGAACAGTTCGACGACGTTTGCAGGAGCATGGACTATCAGCTCGGAGACCATGGCTGCGGTTACCCTTGACACTACATCACAGACAAGAGCGCCTGCGATGGTGTACTCAACGTCGAACCTGGGTGCATGCATAGCAAAACGTCATTTTTTCGGATGAATCCAGGTTCTGTTTACAGCATCGTGATGGTCGCATCCGTGTTTGGCGACATCGCGGTGAACGCACATTGGAAGCGTGTATTCGTCATCGTCATACTGGCGTTATCACCCGGCGTGATGGTATGGGGTGCCACTGGTTACACGTCTCGGTCACCTCTTGTTCGCATTGACGGCACTATGAACAGTGGACGGTACATTTCAGTTGTGTTACGACCCGTGGTTCTACCCTTCATTCGATCCCTGCGAAACCCTACATTTCAGCAGGATAATGCACGACCGCATGTTGCATGTCCTGTACGGGACTTTCTGGATACAGAAAATGTCGACTGCTGCCCTGGCCAGCACATTCTCCAGATCTCTCTCCAACTGAAAACGTCTGGTCAATGGTGGCCGAGCAACTGGCTCGTCACAATACCCCAGTCACTACTCTTGATGAACTGTGGTATCGTGTTGAAGCTGAATGGGCAGCTGTACCTGTAGCGTATCAAGGCCGTTATTACGGCCAGAGGTGGTTGTTCTGGGTACTGTTTTCTCAGGATCTATGCACCCAAACTGCGTGAAAATGTAATGACCTGTCAGTTCTAGTATAATATATTTGTCCAATGAATACCCGTTTATCATCTGCATTTCTTCTTGGTGAAACAATTTTAATGGTCAGTAGTGTATATTCCACCCACAAATCATTTTACAGTGTGTGGTGGAAAGTACTTTGTGTAGAGTCGGTGCAGAAGACAGTGGCCTATGGACAGTGATCCATTTTCGTCCATAGCGCTGGGCGACTTTATTCGGTTGTTCAGAAGGAGAGGCCGACAATATCACCTTTCTGTCGGTCGGCGATGTCAGAACCGAGACGCACGCCCTGTAGTCTTTCTCAAAGGATTTTGCGGAAATTATTCGGTAAAAAATTCCTTTTTTCGTTTCTTATAGCTTTATATGTCAAGTTCATGATGATGTGACCATGATTTCTTTAATAGTCATTGTTATTGTGATATATACATGGAAGTAAGAAACCACGAGAATTCGAAAAAGTTTGCAATGAAAAATAGGGGTCACTATGATTTTGTGTTTGGTGAATATTACATGATATGTTGCTGCATATGAAATTTAGCTGTAATATCGAATTTTTCTGTAGACTTGGGTGAGTGGATGTCTGAATCTATCACCAATCTCGAGAAAATTGATCTGATATTACACGCCCATTTGCTACCGCGCCACGCCAGCGATAAAACCAGAATAAAATATCCAAAACATTCATCATATTTCATAAACGATTTGAAACATCGAAAAGAGATTTTTTCAAATGATAGCACACAAAGAGAAGAGTCTTTTGCTATATGTTTATTAAGCATTACTCCATTATCTACTGTGTTATTCCTCTAACTACAGACTTTTTTATGAAAGAATTTAATTTTTAAGGGCCGTCGACAGCTGATGAAACGAGAGATGCTGTGGGTTTAGGAACAACAAAATTCAAGACATTACACGTTTATTTTGTACCGAGGATGTGCTTTTTCATAAGCTACTGACTTTACTTTTCCTGAGTTACTTTTCCTGAGTTCCTCACTTAACAAACTTAATAAACCACTGTTTCAGAATTCTCTCGCAATTGTGTCTGCACAGCACATTAGTGAAGTGAGACTGTCTGAACTCCGCTGTGTTTTGGGAAAGAAAGCAAATATTAACATGGCAACAATATTACTGTGTAGGTTTTACTCAAAATTAGGCACTCATGATGCATGTCTGAATGTTCAAATGGTTCAAATGGCTCTGAGTACTATGGGACTTAACAGCTGTGGTCATCAGTCCCCTAGAACTTAGAACTACTTAAACCTAACTAACCTAAGGACATCACACACATCCATGCCCGAGGCAGGATTCGAACCTGCGACCGTAGCAGTCGCGCGGTTCCGGACTGCGCGCCTAGAAGCGCGAGACCACCGCGGCCGGCTGTGTCTGAATGTTACAAATGGTTAACATGCCAAGCGAAAATAAATCGCTGCAGTTTCAGAAGAATTCTTTTCAGATACTAACTGAAGCAGAGGTGACAGATGTTTTTGAATGGTCACCATGCAATTCTAGGTGTGGTGTGTCCCCAATTAATATTTACAAAAAAATGTGAGTTTCAGTTTAGAACAGTACTTCCCCTCCAGCACTCGTCATTTCCCCTACAGCGCCTGCCTATAACCCCCACCACTACCACTCTCCCCACTCGTGCCCTGCCGAACCTCTGAGGAAACTCGCTGTCTACCTTGCACTTACAAATTTCTCTGAATGTGTCGGCCTGAAAATGGGATTGGCTAGCATAGACTCCATACTTTCACACAGGCATGCAGGTTATAGCTCAATTTCTCGCAGAAACCTTTTGGAGTCTCTGTCTGTAACGACATCTCCTTCAGAGACCTAAAAACTTTTAGGTTTTCAGGACAGTATGTGTACTTCCTAATGGCATTTTTGGTTAACAACAAGGGTGAATTGCGAATGAACTGTGCTGTTCATGACTGCAATAGTAGAAGTAAAAATAATTTCCATGTGGACTATGCGTTCCTACTTAGGATTCAGAATGGAATTTATTCTGGTCCAAAAGACTATAACAGGTTGCTAGTGTACATCGGGTAGGAACCCACCTCCATAGTCGAGGTTGCTGACGCACGCACATCTATGTCAAAGGAAGGTAGAAGGTTCGAATCCTGGGCGGTGGCGTGAAGTTCCTGAACGCTAAACTTATCGGCACTGTCCTCGATTGAATCCCAAACTTTTCCACAATGTCTCGCTGAGTGAAGACACATGACACATCTGATGGTGATGCATGATGGGAAGGCTAAGCTCAGCGACTCCCATTGTGCTATTTGAGAAGAGTAAGGTATGTGCAGCATCGGCCATCTTCTCCATTGTCTCAATTGTCACACACAAACATAACACCACACTAGATACCCTCCCACCACAGAGTAACCTACACTTAACGGTGACACTTAAGACACAAAACTCACCTAACGGAAGGAAAGGTGCCATTGTACGTGAAAGGAGAAAACCATTCCGTTTAGGTGACTAAACAACCCCTCTGAGTGTCCCAGGCAACAGTAACACAAGATTCTTTCTTTACGAGGTGGGTAACTGAAAATTCCTAGATATTTAAAGACAAATTAAAATCGTATTTTATTATCCACTAGCCCGCATCTCGTGGTCGTGCGGTAGCGTTCTCGCTTCCCACGCCCGGCTTCCCGGGTTCGATTCCCGGCAGGGTCAGGGATTTTCTCTGCCTCGTGATGGCTGGGTGTTGTGTGTTGTCCTTAGCTTAGTTAGGTTTAAGTAGTTCTAAGTTCTAGGGGACTGATGACCATGGATGTTAAGTTCCATAGTGCTCAGAGCCATTTGAACCATTTTTTTTATTATCCACTGCTTCTATAATTTATGACAATATTGGTATTCAGATGTCTAAATTTCACTTAACTCTAATGTATGTACTAAAGGAGTCCTCATCTTCTTCTTTTCCTCAGCGTTTGTTTCGTCAAGTAGAAGATCCACTGTTTCAGGACTTGGCAAATTTTATTCCATTATTTAACTCTGCGGCTGGATACACCTCCTCATGCCACAGACATCATATTGCCGTAAGGCAGGGAAAACATGTACGCCATTTCTCTGTGGATCGTGTAAACATTGTTCTGTGTTTCACCGTATTTTAACTGTATGGGACCAACCCAGAATTTGCCTAAACAAGTGTGGGAAACAGTCCAAAAACCACACTCCGCCTGGCCAGTGTATCTGCCCATAGTCTTTAATAGGCCGCGTGGATTCTATCCAAGTTTAACTCGCTTTCCTGCCTCACACGCTAGTGCGCTGCGCACGTAGGCGATTGACAGTGTTCTTTGTAACGTTTCGTAAACAGGATGGTTACGGGACCTCGGCTGTTCAAGTCTGCAAGTGATGATCGAGGGGATCGCTGTGTTAAAAGGAAATCTACAAATATTAGTGACTATGCTGGCCCCTATCGATTGTACAAGAGTTGGGATTCTTCCTAGACGTCGTTCAGGTGACCTGAAGATGGTGTAGTGTAACGCTGAAACTGGCAGCAAAAAAAAAAAAAAATAGAACTGGAAATTTAGACGGCAGAAGATGTTGTGAATTGACATTTTAATAGATGAATAGTTCAAGAGAAGGAGCAAAGTCCTCAGAGGGTTCCTCCTTCATGATAAAATTTTTGGAACATGATGTGCGAATGAATGGATTAATAAATGTGTAAATGAATGGAAAGTCGATTCTACGGTGGTGGTTTCTATGTATCTGCCCAACCTATAGCTATTGTTTTATACTCCCGCACTTTATTCATGCTTATCGGTTACTAACTTTACGGTATCTTCGCCAGCACCTCGGCCCATTAACACAACACTTTTGTCCCCAGATCAGTTAGTTGGATAACTATACGAAGGATACTAACTGGTTGTACAACGCTACTAAATATACAATACGCAACAGGATTGAAGGATTACTTTTTCAAAACCTCATAACTGCCTCCAGTTGCGACGCATAAGTTTTAAATTCGGCTCAAAGGTACATCTACATCTACATTTATACTCCGCAAGCCACCCAACGGTGTGTGGCGGAGGGCACTTTACGTGCCACTGTCATTACCCCCCTTTTCTGTTCCAGTCGCGTATGGTTCGCGGGAAGAACGACTGTCTGAAAGCCTCCGTGCACGCTCGATCTCTCTAATTTTACATTCGTGATCTCCTCGGGAGGTATAAGTAGGGCGAAGCAATATATTCGATACCTCATCCAGAAACGCACCCTCTCGAATCCTGGCGAACAAGCTACACCGCGATGCAGAGCGCCTCTCTTGCAGCGTCTGCCACTTGAGTTTGCTTAACATCTCAGTAACGCTATCACGGTTACCAAATAACCCTGTGACGAAACGCGCCGCTCTTCTTTGGATCTTCTCTATCTCCTCCGTCAACCCGATCTGGTACGGATCCCACACTGATGCGCAATACTCAAGTATAGGTCGAACGAGTGTTTTGTAAGCCACCTCCTTTGTTGATGGACTACATTTTCTAAGGACTCTCCCAATGAATCTCAACCTGGTACCCGCCTTACCAACAGTTAATTTTATATGATCATTCCACTTCAAATCGTTCCGCACGCATACTCCCAGATACTTTACAGAAGTAACTGCTGCCAGTGTTTGTTCCGCTATCATATAATCATACAATAAACGATCCTTCTTTCTATATATTCGCAATACGTTACATTTATCTATGTTAAGGGTCAGGGTGCACTGTCATTACCTACAATTGGATACTAGCGAGCCGTTTAAAAATGGCTGCAGAGCCTAAATTGCAAGAGGGCTTATACCAGGTGGCGTAGACAAAAGTAGCCCGTGTAACTATAAAGGAAATCCTATGAAATTACAGAAAGGAAGAGTTGAAATCGACTTGGCATTCATTTACAACGAAAAATACAGTGAAAGATACATTTGCAACGTCAATAAACAGCGGTGCAAAAAAAAAAAAAAAAAAAAAATGTTCACATGGCTCTGAGCACTATGGGACTCAACATCTGACATAACTCCCCTACAACTTAGAACTACTTAAACCTACCTAACCTAAGGACATCACACACATCCATGCCGGAGGCGGGATTCGAACCTGCGACCGTAGCAAATGGTTCAAATGGCTCTGAGCACTATGGGACTCAATTTCTGAGGTCATTAGTCCCCTTGAACCTAGAATTAGTTAAACCTAACTAACCTAAGGACATCACACACATCCACGCCCGAGGCAGGATTCGAACCTGCGACCGTAGCGGTCTCGCGGTTCCAGACTGCAGCGCCTAGAACCGCACGGCCACTTCGGCCGGCTGCGACCGTAGCAGTCGCTCGGTTCCTGCAACCTTGCTCTGTAATGGTGCAAAAGTGTGGCGCCCTGTGACGTCATACTCGGTCTCGATAACGCTTCCGATAGCAAGGCGTCCAACGGCCGCAGCTAAGCAGTCCATGTGAGTTGCAAAGTGGGTAATTTCACCGCAGTCCTGCCCAACGCCAACATGGACGTGTTACGTGAGAAGAAGGTCTCCACAGTCGCTCTTACCCACGTTTCATATATTATTTCTGTTACACGACCACCCATAAGAAAACCGTGCGATCGAACGCTGGGTGTCCCGATTCTCATCTCCATCAAAGAGAGTTCAAAAGAAGGGGTGAGACTTGAGTAAGAGGGGCTGTGACGGCCTTCTCACCGCGTGACACGTCCACAGTGGCGTTGGGTGGAATTGTGGTCAAATTTAGTGCCCGTGTGACATCATTAACCCACCTTATAGCTCACTTGAACTTTCGAGCCGTGGCCTTTTTTTTCAAAAAAAGATCCTTTAATTTTGTTGCGCACTGCAGTTAGACCTCAGTCCACGTACACTCCACATTAACTGAATGTTTGGACAACTTTGTAACATGGTTGTCTGGTCTGGTCTCGAATACTAGTGGAGTGAAGGGTTCCATCTCTGGATCGACTAACAGTGGAAATCAAGCTCTTACAAAAATTGGCTTCGTGGCAGGCACAATTTACCGGGTGGTTGTAATTAAACTTTCCCTATTTAACGCGTTATAGCATGGAAACTAATTACCGTACAAGTACCAAACGTGGCAGCATTAATGTCAACGGCATGGGGAAGAGAAATAATGCGGAATTAATTTAATTGAAACTCTTTTAATGTGCTACTACGACCCATCATACCATTACATACCGGTACCATTACTGCTACGGAAGGGGCTGAATATGGCGCCCATCAGTGTCCAGAAAAGTCTGAAAGCGAAGGATTGCATCCTGTACAGCAGAACGAAGCATGTCTGCAGTTATGTTGGCTACCTCTCTTAATATGCTGCGCTTCAGATCAGTAGATGTGTGACTGTTCCTCTGGTAAACCCTGTCCTTCAGGTAGCCCCACAACCAGAAATCACAGGGAGTGAGATCAGGTGAATGTGCGGGCCAAGCATTTGGAAACGATCGCCTGATCAGCCGATCGTTTCCAAATGTGTTTCTCATAAGCAGGTGAACTTCATGAGTAAGGTGCGGTGGGGCCCAACTTGCATGAAAACTGTTGAGTTCAGTGCGTCTCTCCCTTGTAGGGCGGTATGACATGGTGGGGAAGCATATCGCAGTAAGGTTGACCAGCCACACTGCACGTCTTTGTTCCCTGAGTGTCAGCCTGTTCAAAAAAGAATGGACCAATTATGAACGTAGTTCTGAAGCCACACCATACAGTGACACGTTCACCATACAGAGGAACTTCATGAACAGTGACTGGAAGTGAAGATCCCCACACTCCGCAGTTCTGTGTGTTCACCTCACCTGTCAGAGGAAAATGAGCTTCGTCTGACCATAGGATGGTCCAGGGTCAGCCCTCGTCGACTTCAATCGTTGCGAGAAAGTGGAGAGCGAAGTCAACACGTCGTTGTCCGTCCTGTGGTGCAAGCTGCTGTACGATATGGATTTTGAACGGATACCATTAGAGAATGGTTCGAAGCACCTTCCGTACAGTGGACCACGGGATCTTCAACTGTCGTGATATAACACGCGCACTGCCTGACGATCGGGAATTGCGCGGAGCGTTGTCTGCCATAGCAACAGCGATTTCATCAACCACCTGTGATGGAACCGGTCCAACTTCTTCATCACGCTCCGCGCAGCAGGTGGAGAACTAGGAGCCTCCCCTAATCCTTTAAGCCGGAGATATTCTCGAAGTGCAGATGCAGCATTACTGTTGTTTGCATAATAGAACTTCACCAATAATGCCCTGTTCCTTTCTTCCAAGCTCATGTTAACACGTCAGCAAGTGCACTGCGACTGGCCAGGTGTGTGGGACTATGAATCACGATGACTGATCACGGTACCTGGTGGCCACAGTTGGAACTGGACGGTGGCACTTTGACGCATGGAAATCATGCACCCATTCTCTTGACCCTAAAGCTACCAAGTTTGGTACTCATAGGGTAATTAGTTTCTGTGTTAAATAGGGAAGATTTTATTTTAACGACCCTGTATGTGACTCGCAGGAGTACATTCCAGGAATATATCAAAACTAAACAGTTAAACGTTCGAGGAAAGATGTTTGTTATCTTGCAGAAGATTATTTTGAACATTAAAATTTCTTAACAGAAGTGTAGGAATATCTTGTAACCCTCTCCATACATCTCCCGCAAATCACGCGAAGATAAGATTAGACTACTAACAGCGCGTGGAGAAGTGTAAAAGAATTTGGTTTCCAAATCGTGTACCGTAAAGCGAAGTCATCCTCTGGAGATTACGTTGGTGACAAGTTAGACTTGTGTGTCTCACGTGCTTGAACACTAGTCCCCGTCTTTTGCGGGCAACTACCACCCTAATCCCAGACACTATTAACCGTATGTTGGTTCAGTATTCAAACTCCACTCAGTTTGTTTACTCAATCGCTGCTGGCAGTATCATGCCAAGAGACTTGATAGCTAAAATGTAAAATAAATAAATAAATAAATTGGTTCAAATGGCTCTGAGCACTATGGGACATAAAATCTGAGGTCATCAGTCCCCTAGAACTCAGAACTACTTAAACCTAACTAACCTAAGGACATCACACACATCCATGCCCGAGGCAGGATTCGAACCTGGGACCGTAGCGGTCGCGCTGTTCCAGACTGAAGCGCCTAGAACCGCTCGGCCACATCGGCCGGCAAAATATAAAAGAGAAACACGCTATGTGAGCAAAACTTCAAATGGTTCAAATGGCTCTGAGCACTATGGGACTTAACATCTGAAGTCATCAGTCCCCTAGAACTTAGAACAACTTAAACCTAACTAACCTAAGGATATCCGAAACATCCATGCCCGAGGCAGGATTCGAACCTGCACTCGTAGCGGTCGAGCGGTTCCAGACCGTAGCGCCTAGAACCGCTCGGCCACAACGGCCGGCTGAGCAAAGTATCCAGATAGCTATTAGTGGACATTATTATGGGTTGTGTCTACCATTTGCCTGTGACACCTTGAACTCTCCTGTGGACACTTAAAATGAGGTGGAGTGACAGTCCATTCGTCCTCAAGAGTCGAAGCCTGAGAAGATAGTGAAGTTGGACGCTGTGTTCTGGAGTGAAATCAAGTTCTAACTCATCCCAAAGGTGTTCCATTGTGTTTGGATTGGGAATCTGGGCAGGCCAGTCCATTCCAGGAATTTTATAGTCCACAGACCATTACCTTACACATGTTGTATATATAGCACTGTGCATTGTCATGATGACTCAAACAATCATTGTCTCCTAATTGTTCCTCTGGCTACGCAGTACACACTGCTGCAAAAGGTGGTGATGTACTTCTGCGTTTAGCGTGATCACCCTAACCGCGAAAAAGCAAAAAACATACCGCAGCAACATCTCCATTTCCAGAATGAGATTTTCACTCTGCAGCGGAATGTGCGCTGATATGAAACTTCCTGGCAGATTAAAACTGTGTGCGCGACCGAGACTCGAACTCGGGACCTTTGCCTTTCGCGGGCAAGTGCTCTACCAAGTGAGCTACCAAAGCACGACTCAGGCCCGGTACTCACAGCTTTACTTCTGCCAGTACCTCGTCTCCTACCTTCCAAACTTTACAGAAGCTCTCCTGCGAACCTTTAATCTGCCAGGAAGTTTCGTATCAGCGCACACTCTGCTGCAGAGTGAAAATCTCATTCTGGAAACATCCCCCAGGCTGTGGCTAAGCCATGTCTCCGCAATATCCTTTCTTTCAGAAGTGCTAGTTCTGCTAGGTTCGCAGGAGAGCTTCTGTAAAGTTGATTTACTCTTTTCGATCCAGCTACATACAAGCATTTTTACCAAGCAATATCATCCAGTATTACAAACGCTACTGTGTTGAGAATTTCTTTCATTAAAAATGAACTGCTACGTTTAGCAGCAGCGACAGTTGAACTCGGGAAAAACGCAGTAATTGAAATTTATTAAAGTTGTCTTTAAATGCTTTTCTCAGGAACTCTTTGTTACTTTACGCTAATGTAATTTGTTTTTCATTTATTAGCCCTCCGTTCCTTTTTCATTCATTATTCTTTAACTGCAAGCATTGACAAATATTTACACAATGCTAATGTGTCCACAAAAAGGTTGCGAATAGTTACAATACTGTTTTCCATAACTCTTGTTGTAAATTGTATGAAGGACAGTTAAATTGTATGTCATGTCAATGGACTTGAGTATAGCTGCAGAATAGGTTTACCCTAAATATTTGAGTTAAAAAGTTCCTTTTAATATTATGGCACGTCATTCAGTTTAAGAGTGAAATACATTCATAATCCCTGTAGTTGTTTCAGAAATAAATCAATATCACTAGATGGTCATCAGTAGAACGTAACTATTACTGTGAAATTCCCATGAGTTCTACATCTACGGCACAGACTTCGAAATGGTAACCGCAGCAAAAACTGAAAATGCAATTATTTTTAAATTCGTATTATTTTTTAATATAAACAGCTCCGGTCTCAGCTTCACTTCTCAGTGGTTCGTGCTCTCTCGATAACTATAAACTGCAACATTAAGTTTTAACTCAGCGTAGGTATAGCGAAGCGAAACGAAATAAAACTCCACAACCATGCTTAACACTTACGGTGCTGGTCTTGCGCGCAGCTCCCATTACCTGTGGGCTGGCTAAAATATGTGGTGTTTTGGAAGTTACACTCCTGGAAATTGAAATAAGAACACCGTGAATTCATTGTCCCAGGAAGGGGAAACTTTATTGACACATTCCTGGGGTCAGATACATCACATGATCACACTGACAGTACCACAGGCACATAGACACAGGCAACAGAGCATGCACAACGTCGGCACTAGTACAGTGTATATCCACCTTTCGCAGCAATGCAGGCTGCTATTCTCCCATGGAGACGATCGTAGAGATGCTGGATGTAGTCCTGTGGAACGGCTTGCCATGGCATTTCCACCTGGCGCCTCAGTTGGACCAGCGTTCGTGCTGGATGTGCAGACCGCGTGAGACGACGCTTCATCCAGTCCCAAACATGCTCAATGGGGGACAGATCCGGAGATCTTGCTGGCCAGGGTAGTTGACTTACACCTTCTAGAGCACGTTGGGTGGCACGGGATACATGCGGACGTGCATTGTCCTGTTGGAACAGCAAGTTCCCTTGCCGGTCTAGGAATGGTAGAACGATGGGTTCGATGACGGTTTGGATGTACCGTGCACTATTCAGTGTCCCCTCGACGATCACCAGTGGTGTACGGCCAGTGTAGGAGATCGCTCCCCACACCATGATGCCGGGTGTTGGCCCTGTGTGCCTCGGTCGTATGCAGTCCTGATTGTGGCGCTCACCTGCACGGCGCCAAACACGCATACGACCATCATTGGCACCAAGGCAGAAGCGACTCTCATCGCTGAAGACGACACGTCTCCATTCGTCCCTCCATTCACGCCTGTCGCGACACCACTGGAGGCGGGCTGCACGATGTTGGGGCGTGAGCGGAAGACGGCCTAACGGTGTGCGGGACCGTAGCCCAGCTTCATGGAGACGGTTGCGAATGGTCCTCGCCGATACCCCAGGAGTAACAGTGTCCCTAATTTGCTGGGAAGTGGCGGTGCGGTCCCCTACGGCACTGCGTAGGATCCTACGGTCTTGGCGTGCATCCGTGCGTCGCTGCGGTCCGGTCCCAGGTCGACGGGCACGTGCACCTTCCGCCGACCACTGGCGACAACATCGATGTACTGTGGAGACCTCACGCCCCACGTGTTGAGCAATTCGCCGGTACGTCCACCCGGCCTCCCGCATGCCCACTATACGCCCTCGCTCAAAGTCCGTCAACTGCATATACGGTTCACGTCCACGCTGTCGCGGCATGCTACCAGTGTTAAAGACTGCGATGGAGCTCCGTATGCCACGGCAAACTGGCTGACACTGACGGCGGCGGTGCACAAATGCTGCGCAGCTAGCGCCATTCGACGGCCAACACCGCGGTTCCTGGTGTGTCCGCTGTGCCGTGCGTGTGATCATTGCTTGTACAGCCCTCTCGCAGTGTCCGGAGCAAGTATGGTGGGTCTGACACACCGGTGTCAATGTGTTCTTTTTTCCATTTCCAGGAGTGTATGTGGAGTTTTGGAAGTTATAAATCGTGTATACAAATATGTAGCTACACTTTCAAAACATTTTTAGTTTTATTGAGCTTTCTACTTCAAATATGGATATTTTGGAATTGCTAGTATTAAATCTCAGTCCACAGATGAAACTTCATTTCAGCAGTAATTATCACAGAAAACAATGAAGAGCAGTTCTAGTATTCAGGTACAGACCCCGGTAAATAAACAAGTGACCTTTATGTTTAAATTTCTTTTACAGCCCATGTAAATGATGTAAAAAAGACACACGAAACACAAGAACGAAGCAAAATTTAGCGTTCATAGTGGAGTACGGTATCATACAAATTGAAACATTACACTCATATGCTCGGATTCATTTCCCGATTAACTTGCAGGAAAATACTTCAGAAGAACGCAGTCTGCGAAAATAATCCTATGAACGTGTAATCTGAACCGTCATGTCCCTATTTCGTTCTCACCATCCACCTATTCGTCAAGGACTTCGTAAAACATTTGCGTCACCGTACATATTGAACACAAAATCAACACAAAAGCACACGAGAGAGAACCTGAAAGACAAATGACACATACCAAACAAGAGACGATGGCAAAAGTTTCAAAAACGATTAATTTTTCCAGTAATGCCGCTACTACCATTTAGCAAACATTGCGGCGCCTGCACTCCTCACAGACGTTTGCGGGAGTTGTAAATATACGTTTGACATCGCGCAAAGTCATAACTAGCGCGACGTGATACAGGGTGGGGCAAATAAAAGTGGCCCGGACGAGTGGATACAGTTAGATGTGATTGCATGCACAGACCCACACCCTGCTACTTCCAACAGGATGGAGCAATTGCCTATACAGCGGGCCGAACCTAGGAGCACATTTACACAATCTTCACTCCTGATGGAGTTGTTAGCTAGTCGCTGCCCTAACTCGCCACCCAGGTCACCTGATCTGTCAGTGTGCCATTACTTTGTGTGAGGAGCCGTCAAGTCTAAGGTATATCGCAACAATCATCATAGTCTTCAGGAACTGCAGCAATTCCAGCAGTCTAGCTATGATCGGCCTTCAACAACCTGCCGACCAGATGTAACATCCACGAGATAAATTTTAGCTACAGTGCGACGAGAGGAAATTATGCCTGCAACAGTTATAAACATTTTCTATTCAACATATGAAAAAACGCTGATAACGATGATAAATATTAATTATTTATGTAATATTTTATGATGTAATTGGACATATCGATGTGTATCATACAAAGACAATGATAATTGTAAATTCCTTTTATGATCTGCGTTTGTCTTCCTTTGTTTTTACCTTTTGTTGGATGGCTTTTGTAGGTTGGAGACGCACATTAAACTGAGGTCTGTTAAGAAATTGTAATTATTTGTTAATTATTACTTGAGAATAGAGTTCATTATTATTATAAATATGAGTGAATAATTATTTGTAGGCCGGGGTGGCCAAGCGGTTAAAGGCGCTACAGTCTGGAACCGCGCGACCGCTGCGGTCGCGGGTTCGAATCCTGCCTCGGGCATGGATGTGTGTGATGTCCTTAGGTTAGTTAGGTTTAAGTAGTTCTAAGTTCTAGGGGACTGATGCCCATAGAAGTTAAGTCCCATAGTGCTCAGAGCCATTTGAACCATTTTTGAATTATTTGTAACTTTAATTCCTCTCTCAGTAAGCATTATCTGTGTTAATTATTTCTTTGCGCTACAAGGAGAACAGCCATTGATGATAGCGATTTGTATCGTGTTTTTTTATCTGTGTTTTCCTTAGAAAAAAATCAAATGTTTGCTTGATGAAGTCTAAATAGTGCACAAAGCGAAAGTAAAGTTTAATAAGTATTTCAAATACTTATCCTATTTGCTCTATCAATAGAAAGTCTCTATCAATTAATTGTCTGCCGCCATCTTAACAATTATCTGAGCGGCAAATTCAAATTACGCAACTCTGCAGACATAAATGCCGAAGGTAATACAAATGTGTGAAAATAAATGTGCACCGGTGGTCCCGAACTCATTTTAATGAAAATAATTCGAATCAGATTGGTTCTTTAAAAACAGTGCTCATAGCACGATCGTTATAACGAACTTTTGTAGCAGATGTATGGAGCCGAAATTAATTACGCATGAGTTGCGAAGAACATTGTTTCAGGTAACATACATCAATGTTGTGCGCGGCTGATATTCGGTGGTTTTTATGATCATTTTGCTGAATAGAATCTGTTGTATGAACTGTGATTTAGTGACACTTACACAACTTACAGACAACACATTAACACAACGTTAACTTAGTTCTTTAGCAACTTGACCAAATCTTTAGCCGGGAGAAAAATTATTTAGTAATTACTCAATGTAATAAAATAAGATTATCATTTTTATTTACAAATTAATAAAATACCAAACCACTGAATAAAACAGCGAACGCCACACAGAACCCAAAAGCGCCAAAAGATGATTGGTGGTCACTTTCAACATCTGCTACAGTCAGGTTAGTACTGTATTTTCTTTCCTCTGCTGTGTTTCTCTGTACCCTGGAACTCTGTTCTCTGGCCCACTCTTATTTGCCCCAGCCTGTATGATGTCGGCCGCAAATTCTCATTTCCCGCAGGCGCCGTAATAATCGTCAGCCGCACGGTAAGCGTTAATAACTGTAACTGGACAAACTGTCGCAGCCAGGCAGCCACACTTCCATACGTCGCATGCTGTTCATCAGATTGCACGAGAATTCCAAGCGATCAGCCATCGATTGCTGTGATCTGGGATATTCCCAAACACGTGCGATCGGCGGATGGATCGCGCGACCCGGCGACGAATTGCTGTGATCCGTCGGTCGTGTGAGGGCCCTTAAATGGTGCGCTGAGCTACAGTCATTTATTCTGTGAATTGATATTTTGACAGTGGCGCCCTTAGCGGGAGAACGTCGTATTGGAGCCAGAAGCTAAATATATGCCCCAGTTATGACTGTGATATTGGCAACTTTATTTTCCCATGGGATTTTTATTTAGGCTACTTGTTGATGTGGCTCGAGCGAGCTCCGTTTTGTAGACTTCCCAGATCGTGGAGCTGCTACTACTCGGTCAAGAAGCTCCTCATCTGGATCCACGAGGCTGAGTACATTCTGTACTAGAACCTTGGCAGTTCTGGGTTCTCTGCATAGCAGTCGTCTACGTGGACCACTCAGCTACAAGAAGCGGACATTGAGAAGGTTCACTAGACCCAAATTATAAAACTGAACTGTTGCACTCGAGATTGGAGGCTATCAAAAATGGTTCAAATGGCTCTGAGCACTATAGGACTTAACTTCTGAGATCATCAGTCCCCCAGAACTCAGAACTACTTGAACCTAACTAACCTAAGGACATCACACACATCCATGCCCGTGGCAGGATTCGAACCTGCGACCGTAGCGGTCGCGCCGTTCCAGACGGAAGCGCCTAGAACCGCTCGGTCACTTCGGCCGGCTTGGAGGCTATGAAATAACCTTTAAAGAAATCATCCTGCATCTTAAGAAAAGGAATTACAACACGTGAAAACTCGTCACAAGTTTTGTGTTTGCCAGCCATATGCTGGTATCTGTACAGCTTGGTGACCTGTTCTTATTAACGTTAACCACCGACTGAAGATGGCATAATAGCTTAAAGTAATCAACAGCCTAAAATAATAACTATCGACATTTCCCGGCTTCGTACAGGTAGCACTCATAGTTCGAGTAAGTATCTACAGACGACGTAATTGACGAACTGGTAATGGGTAAACCTTCCTCGTAGTCTTTCTTTCTGTTAATACAAATCGTTTTGAAATCCCTGCAGAAGTTAATGAGATTAGCCTTCACATACAGACAGAAAGCACAAAGAGGGATATAAACTTATAGGTTGTGGTCAAGCTTCGCTGCTCTCTAGAGTTGTGGTGGCTTATCATTTTACTAATGTTCTTACCAGATACCGTCATGCCTGTAGCTATCAAGCTCGTAGCGCCCATCATTGGCACGAGATGCCACTCCAAACGCCAATTAACAGTTAACAATACATATATTAAACACTCGTTAGTGGTATAATTATAATACAGAATGAAAAATGCTCCTACCATACCACATAGAAGGCGATTATGTCCTCGCTGGAGTAGCTACAAAGACGGTAGCTACAAAGACGTACATATCAAAACATCGTGATATATTCGCGCATTTTTACTTGTTAGTATTAATGCGCATGTCATGTAATATAGTTCATCGTGTCAAGTAAAGTAACATGATACATGATGTCATGCCGTATAACATAACACAAGCTATCATGTCATGGCGTGCTATATGCCACGACATGCCATTAAAGATTAGGATGCATGCATCCCTATTCTGGGATATTTCCTATTATAGATGCACCCCCACTCTAAAAAAAATGGTTCAAATGGCTCTGAGCACTATGGGACTTAACATCTATGGTCATCAGTCCCCTAGAACTTAGAACTACTTAAACCAAACTAACCTAACGACAGCACACAACACCCAGTCATCACGATGCAGAGAAAATCCCTGACCCCGCCGGGAATCGAACCCATGCCCCACTCTCGGTAGCTTCCTACTTTAGGTGCATCCCGCTCTATAGAAGCACATAACTTCGTGTCCATTTATTATTACACGCACCCATCATACATGTAACAGGGGGTGCGTTTGCGGGAGAAACGGTCTTCTCGGGAAAAGAATTATCCCCCCCACCCCTTAAACGAGTGTTCCAGCGTCCGCCCCACCCCCTCCCCACCCAGGAGATAATACAGCGTTAGAAATTTTATAACCCCAGAAAAAGCTATTCAGCTGTTACATGTATGCTCTTCAGCCATATGATGTTGTTGTTATTGTGGTCTTCAGTCCAGAGACTGGTTTGATACAGCTCTCCATGCTACTCTATCCTGTGCAAGCTTCTTCATCTCCCAGTACCTACTGCAACCTACATCTTTCTGAATCTATTTAGTCTATTCATCTCTTGGTCTCCGTCTACGATTTTTACCCTCCAAGCTAACCTCCAATACTAAATTGGTGATCCCTTGATGCCTCCGTATATGCCCTACCAACCGATCCCTTCTTCTAGTCAAGCTGTGCCACAAATTTCTCTTCTCCCCAGTTCTATTCAATACCTCCTCGTTAGTTAAGTGATCTACCCATCTAATCTTCAGCATTCTTCTGTAGCACTACATTTCGAAAGATTCTATTCTCTTCTTGTCTAAACTATTTATCGTCCACGTTTCACTCCCATACATGGCTACACTCCATACAAATACTTTCAGAAACGACTTCCTGACACTTAGATCTATACTCGATGTTAACAAATTTCTCTTCTTCAGAAACGCTTTCCTTGCCATTGCCAGTCTACATTTTATATTATCTCTACTTCGACCATCATCAGTTATTTTGCTCCCCAAATAGCAAAACTCCTTTACTACTTTAAGCGTTCATTTCCTAATCTAATTCCCTCCGCATCAGCCGACTTAATTCGACTGCATTCCATTGTACTCGTTTTGCTTTTGTTGATGTTCATCTTATGTCCTCCTTTCAAGACACTGTCCATTCCGTTCAGCTGCTCTTCCAGGTCCTTTGCTGTCTCTGACAGAATTACAATGTTATCAGCGAACCTCAAAGTTTTTATTTCTTCTCCATGGATTTTAATTCCTACTCCGAATTTTTCTTTTGTTTCCTTTACTGCTTACTCAATATACAGATTGAATAACATCGTGGATAGGCTACAGCCCTGTCTCACTCCCTTCCCAATCACTGCTTCCCTTTCATGCCCCTCGACTCTTATAACTGTCATCTGGTTTCTGTACAAATTGTAAATAGCCTTTCGCTCCCTGTATTTTACCCCTGCCGCCTTCAGAATTTGAAAGAGAGTATTCCAATCAACATTGTCAAAAGCTTTCTCTAAGTCTACAAATGCTAGATACGTAGGTTTGCCTTTCCTTAATCTATTTTCTAAGATAAGTCGTAGGGTCAGTACTGCCTCACGTGTTCCAACATTTCTACTGAATCCAAACTGATCATCCCCGAGGTCGGCTTCTACCAGTTTTTCCATTCGTCTATAAAAAATTCGTGTTAGTATTTTGCAGCCGTGGCTTATTAAACCATATACGTGTATTGTTTATTATGGCTGGTGAATCTTCTGGTTTTGCGTGCAGGATCAGGGATTTAGCCTATAAATTGCGAATGCAGTTGTGCCAACACCTAGAAGGTAAGAGAGCTCACTGTGCTTAACTCGTAGAAAAGTGCAAACAATAATTCTACCCAGGACATATTCATCTTTTTTGGGCTATGATAGGAACATTTATCATTCTGGTTCCCCACTTTTACACTACCAGATTTTGACATTGCACCAACACAACTTGGCAACCGATGTAGATTTCTGTAGACTCGGTCTGCGACTAATCCGGTATAGGTTTTTTATTGTCTTTTGAAACATCTTGCTTATATTGTGGCAACGGATAAAGCTTACACAAAACAGCTGCACGACCATTAGTTATATGTATTTGTCTGCCTTCCTACAAAATCTGAACCGATTCCCACAACTTTGAAACATACGAGTAAAAGTGGCGTGTGTAAAAAAGTCACAAGAAACGTATTTTGCACGTAAAATCCGAACGAAGACAGATTTCTTGAAAGTGAGTTTTCAGTTTTATCGCAATAATGTATTTTTTATTTATTTGATTCACTACAAACCGTTTCCGTGCATTCAGTTCACGTAAGAACGAATTTTACGTGCTACATTTAGCTCGACTTTAAATCGTCGGCTCTCAACAACAGATAAATATTACGGTATAAAATAATTTCGTTTTGACTTTATCCATTTCTCTAGCTTCGGACAAAGTTTGAACCAATTCGTAGAAGTTTACAGAAATGGCGCGCTTCATAAACACTCCCGAAAAACGTGTTTTTGCACCTAAAATCCGAACAGTAGACATAGAATTTGTGCAATTAGCTGTGCATTGATTTCAGTCTAATTAAAATATGTTGCAAGAATTAATCGATTCGCACAATTTGCGAGGGCGCCTACTTCCATTCGTCATTCAAACGTTGCTGTAACATAGCTACAGTGAGGCATATGTTCGAATGACTATACAAATGGCCGCTATTCCGGGCTAAACTAAAATTTTTTTGCCCCATGTTACTACCTAAGATAGGAACCGAGCACCAAGACTCCGCCAAATCGCGATTATACGCGTGGCCTTTTCGTGTGTGTAGATATAGATCACAGTAATGTCGAAGACAGTAAATGTTGTCATTTTAGAAATTTTATACGATTGCAGTGCCAATCCAGAGAAAAGTAATCATTAGTTTGCTTTTATCGTATGTCATCTCACATGGTGCAACTTATTTGTTTGAGAATTTTTTGTGGCGTGTGTGTGTGTGTGTGTGTGTGTGTGTGTGTGTGTGTGTGTGATGGAGGAATGATTTCAAACGAGTTAATCCAAGCTAACATATGAGGATATTACGGTGAAATAGAAAAAGTTGAAGAAACAGTAGTGACAGTTAAATGTTGATGGGAAATTTAGTATTGGGAAATAACCTGTGTGATCTCCATCACTTTCACTTGAATAAATACGTGCTGTAATGAGAACTTTGGTGCAAGCTTCATTAACAAGAGTGTGAAAAGTTACCTGTAAAAGCCAGGCACTGTTCTCAGTTGTAGATGTTGAGAACTTCTTGGCTCTTCTCTAGAACCAGAATGTTGTGTCCAACGCCGAGGTTTCGCCACGATGAGAGGTAAAGCGGACTTGCGTCAGCGAAACACGATACGGCAGCGGCTATACTGTCGCTCGCTGTGGGTATCGCATAACGTAGGCGGTACGTTTGCTCCTCGCTCGCGCTATAATGAAGTGATATCGTCGGTAGTGGCAAGTTTTGGTTGAAACAAACGAAAATGCCGCGTTTACGCTTAGACGGTATCACAAAAAACAAAAGGTTTACAAGTTTGTATCAGTATACTGGCTTGTTTCAGGACATCAAGATCTTGTGCAGAGCAGTTCCATAACCTGAAATCTGTTATATCAGACGCCAAGTGAAGATCAAAAACGTTTGTTGTGACCTTTGTCGACTTTCAAAAAGCGTATGACTCAATTGATCGAGAAACAATAAATCACACCCTTGCCGAATTTGGTCTAGATAGGAAAACAATCAATCTGATAAACGCCACTTTAAATAACACAGTGTCAAAGGTCAAGTTCAGAGGCGAACTATCAGAACCACTTGAAATCTGTACAGGGGTGAGACAAGGTGACTTGCTCTATCCATTGCTTTTCAACTCTGTCCTGAAAAAGACAGAGAGCGGAAAACAACCGTACCGCCAGGTTATGGGATTCAAATTGGACACAAAAGAAATGGCCTCAGTGGAAACTCTTTGGCTTTTTCTGATGATCTGGCATTCATTTCAAATAATATTGGCGAAGCTAAGGTTCAAGTGTCCAGCCTACAATCAATTGCTGCTAAGACTCACCTAAAAATAGCATTTAACAAAATTGAATTTATCACAAACATCTAACACGCCCCTCCTCATATTGAAATACAAAAAGAGAAAATCAAGCAGTCGAAGAAATTTAAATATCTTGTAGAAATAATTACACCTGACGGTTCAGAAAATGCAGCTTTAGAAAGTAGGTATTCTAAATGGTTCAAATGGCTCTGAGCACTATGGGACTTAACTTCTAAGGTCATCAGTCCCCTAGAACTTAGAAGTACTTAAACCTAACTACCGTAAGGACGTGACAAACATCCATGCCCGAGGCAGGATTCGAACCTGCGACCGTAGCGGTCGCGCGGTTGCAGACTGTAGCGCCTAGAACCGCTCGGCCACCCCGGCCGGCAGGTGTTCTAAACTAGAAGCTGCTTTTCATCTGTGCAAAGACTTATACAAAAGCAAAAGCCTGTCTTTAAACCTAAAACTTTGTCATTATATCACCGTAATTAGACCGTCAGCTTTGTATGCATCAGATTGTTTAAACATGACGAAGAAAGGACCACTACGAAAACTTGAAATAAGAGACCGGAAAATTTTGAGGAAAATCCTTGGCCCTATCAAAGAAAACGGAGAATTCCGCCGAAGACACAACTGTGAATTATACGAACATACAGAAGACATTGTTACCAGCATGAGGAAGCGGAGAATGATGTTTTTTGGTCACCTGCAAAGAATGAACCCGCCTACATTCATCAATTTCAAAAACAAAATCGTATTCAAAATGGGCAAGCCAAGTTAAAAAGAATTTACAGGAATCTGATATTTCATTTGATGACATGCAGGATCGAGAAGTTTTCAGAGAAAAAGTCAAAATTACTAAAAACCTTATTTCGCTTATTACGCCATTCCATGTCCTGCCTGCAAATGGTCAAAAGAGAGAAAAGAGCCGGTCGCAGTGACCGAGCGGTTCTAGGCGTTTCAGCCTGGAACTGCGGGACCGCTACGGTCGCAGGTTCGAATCCTGCCTCGGCATGGATGTGTGTGATGTCCTTAGGTTAGTTAGGTTTAATTAGTTCTAAGTTTTAGGGGACTGATTATCTGAGCTGTTAAGTCCCATAGTGCTCAGAGCCATTTTTTGAACCGGAGAAAAGAAGCACACTCAGCCAAGATGAAAATCTACTGGAAAAAGAGGAAAACACAATCTGGGAGAAGAGAAAAATCTTCGTGGTCCATAGCAGGCCGAAACGATATAATAATATAAATATAAACTGGCTTCTATTTGCTGGGAAATACGCAAACCCAGTGAGGAATGTAGTCCTGTGTGCTTGTATTTCTTTCGCTAGGCGATAGGCTGTCGAACGCATTCTGGACGTCGAAGCTGTCATAGCCTGTGACGTTCGTTTTTGTTGCTCCTCACTTGGTCGTCGCCACCAATGAAAAAGGAGGACTCATTTTAACAGGTGAACCAACGCCACTATGCGAAGCTGCACGTTCGCCACTGGAGCCACGATTGTAGGCAGGGGCGACGCTGCCGCGTTGTTAAAGGCAATCGACGTAATGGGCTGTGATCACTGACTGCCGCCGGCGGGACACAGCGCGGAGGGCCCCATCGCTCAGTGGCTGGTGCAACAGTGACAGGTCGAGCTGTTTCTGCTTGTCCTGTAAATCACGGAATTTGATGCGCTTCAAATACACTCCTGGAAATTGAAATAAGAACACCGTGAATTCATTGTCCCAGGAAGGGGAAACTTTATTGACACATTCCTGGGGTCAGATACATCACATGATCACACTGACAGAACCACAGGCACATGGACACAGGCAACAGAGCATGCACAATGTCGGCACTAGTACAGTGTATATCCACCTTTCGCAGCAATGCAGGCTGCTATTCTCCCATGGAGACGATCGTAGAGATGCTGGATGTAGTCCTGTGGAACGGCTTGCCATGCCATTTCCACCTGGCGCCTCAGTTGGACCAGCGTTCGTGCTGGACGTGCAGACCGCGTGAGACGACGCTTCATCCAGTCCCAAACATGCTCAATGGGGGACAGATCCGGAGATCTTGCTGGCCAGGGTAGTTGACTTACACCTTCTAGAGCACGTTGGGTGGCACGGGATACATGCGGACGTGCATTGTCCTGTTGGAACAGCAAGTTCCCTTGCCGGTCTAGGAATGGTAGAACGATGGGTTCGATGACGGTTTGGATGTACCGTGCACTATTCAGTGTCCCCTCGACGATCACCAGTGGTGTACAGCCAGTGTAGGAGATCGCTCCCCCCACCATGATGCCGGGTGTTGGCCCTGTGTGCCTCGGTCGTATGCAGTCCTGATTGTGGCGCTCACCTGCACGGCGCCAAACACGCATACGACCAGCATTGGCACCAAGGCAGAAGCGACTCTCATCGCTGAAGACGACACGTCTCCATTCGTCCCTCCATTCACGCCTGTCGCGACACCACTGGAGGCGGGCTGCACGATGTTGGGCCGTGAGCGGAAGACGGCCTAACGGTGTGCGGGACCGTAGCCCAGCTTCATGGAGACGGTTGCGAATGGTCCTCGCCGATACCTCAGGAGCAACAGTGTCCCTAATTTGCTGGGAAGTGGCGGTGCGGTCCCCTACGGCACTGCGTAGGATCCTACGGTCTTGGCGTGCATCCGTGCGTCGCTGCGGTCCGGTCCCAGGTCGACGGGCACGTGCACCTTCCGCAGACCACTGGCTACAACATCGATGTACTGTGGAGACCTCACGCCCCACGTGTTGAGCAATTCGGCGGTACGTCCACCCGGCCTCCCGCATGCCCACTATACGCCCTCACTCAAAGTCCGTCAACTGCACATACGGTTCACGTCCACGCTGTCGCGGCATGCTACCAGTGTTAAAGACTGCGATGGAGCTCCGTATGCCACGGCAAACTGGCTGACACTGACGGCGGCGGTGCACAAATGCTGCGCAGCTAGCGCCATTCGACTGCCAACACCGCGGTTCCTGGTGTGTCCGCTGTGCCGTGCGTGTGATCATTGCTTGTACAGCCCTCTCGCAGTGTCCGGAGCAAGTATGGTGGGTCTGACACACCGGTGTCAATGTGTTCTTTTTTCCATTTCCAGGAGTGTATGTTATAGAGGCACTTACCCTGAGTACCTGGCTTTCCGGTTTTTTTAGCGACGGACCATCGTTTTTGAGAAAATCGATTTTGAAGTTCACTGCGTGCTTTGAATACCTGTAACACTGCATAGCTGTGTATTACTAGCAAGTCAGCGTAGCTCAGCGGTAAAGTCCCATGAGGCATTTGATCAAATTAATCACAAATACCTGATAGAGACAATGCACCGAATGGACTTCCTGCCAAAAACCATCGACATCATCAAGAACATGGCAATGGGTGTTACTGCACAAATCTCCGTTAACTGTCAACTGACAAAACAAATTGAAATAAAAAGGGGTGTTACCCAAGGAAACCCCTTATCCATGCTCCTGTTCGTTATATCGCTGGAACCTTTCTTGAGAGTCCGCAGCTCGTGGTCGTGCGGTAGCGCTCTCGCTTCCCACGCCCGGGTTCCCGGGTTCGATTCCCGGCGGGGTCAGGGGTTTTCTCTGCCTCGTGATGACTGGGTGTTGTGTGATGTCCCTAGGTTAGTTAGGTTTAAGTAGTTCTAAGTTCTAGGGGACTGATGACCATAGATGTTAAGTCCCATAGTGCTAAGAGCCATTTTTGAACCTTTCTTGAGACAGCTACAGCACAGGCTGACAGGTATTACCATTCAAGGAACAAAGACCGTTGTAGGTGCTTACGCGGACGATGTAGGCGTAATCATCAGAGACCAAACAGATGTGACACAACTAGAGATGGTACTTGCAAAATACTGTTCCGCATCAGGTGCGAGGGTAAATGAAAACAAAAGTAAAAATACTGTTCCGCATCTGGTGCGAGGGTAAATGAAAACAAAAGTAAATTTCTAAATATAAAGCGGCTTGCTAACTTGCTCATTGAGTGGGCGAACCATGTTAATGAACACAAAGCTCTTGGAATGGCATTGACAACTCCCATTTTAAAAATGATGGCAATAAATTGGCGGGAGGTGGCAAGAAAAATCAAGGGAGCTTTGATTGAAAACTGTCAACGTAACATAGACCAGTTCTAGAGAATACTGTTTATCAACACGTATATTTTATCCAAGGCCTACTACATAGCACAGGTTCTCCCCATTCCATAAGTGGTGGCGAAGACGATCATGTCCACCTTAGCAAAGTTCTTGTGGAAAGGGGAATTGTTTCGAGTGCCGGTGAAGACAGCAGTTTTGGATCCAAGCAATGGAGGAATGGATCTAACTGACATCAAGTCTAAAGCGATGGCACTGTATGTCAAACGAACATGGAGCATAATGTGTAATGATCCAGGGTGCATTACAGCAAATTCCCGGCGGGGTCAAGGATTTTCTCTGCCTCGTGATGGCTGGGTGTTGTGTGCTGCCCTTAGGTTAGTTAGGTTTAAGTAGTTCTAAGTTCTAGGGGACTTATGACCACAGCAGTTGAGTCCCATAGTGCTCAGAGCCATTTTTTGAACCATTACAGCAAAACTATACGATATTGTCATGCCAGAAAATGTAGAGCCGCCGATAAATACACAAAAAATTAGTTTTAAGCTAAAACACATTAGGGAGTATTATCTTGAACTAAGTTGTCTCAGCAAAAAGCTTTTAAACTCCAAAAATGTTACAGCAAAGGCGATTTTAGCTGAAAGACGGAAACATGAAAGGAAAAATAACATAGAAACTAAATATGCTGGAATGGCATGGAATGTGGTCTGGAAAAACATCAGTAGTGATGTTCTTTCGTCTGACGTGAGAACAGCTTGGTACAAAATAGTCAATAACATCGTCAGCACTAATGAGCTTCTCTTTGCCATCGGTTTAAGTGACACTAACCTCTGCACCAATAGCAACCTCGTTGATAGTGTGCCTCATCGTTACACATGCGGAGATCGGATTATCAACTGGAGGTGGACCAGGAAGAAAATTGCTCAAATAACAAGAACTTCAGCAAACAATGTACCGACTAACATTTTCTTCAGACCAGAGGAAAGTTACTAACCTCGAGCAAAAAATAAGGCAGTGATTTGGCTAATAGGCAAATATACAAGTTATGTTTTTAACAATGTTGGGAGCGATGAACATATTGAATACAAGATGTATATGGAAAATGAATTCGAGAATATACTTACATATCAGAATCACAATAAGAAATATGGTAACATGCTCCGAACTGTCTTCAACAGAATGGGTATAGGTTAGGAACTGTATTCCTAGTAGAGAGGAAATGGATTGGGTCACGTTCCCGACCCTAACCTCACCTGCAAGTCACACATGAAAAATAAATCAGTAGTACAGCAGGTACAAGAATATGGCGACAAACATCTGGTGTCTGGTATAAAGGAAGATCTTGAACTCCCTAAGGATGCGTTTAGAAGGCTGGAACTGACAAAAATAACAAGGCAGTGAAGGACTTTGTGATGTCGCTGTTCGGGACTGCTCTTCTCTCCACGTAATTTACCCTGGAAGGAACACACATCAAGGATTTACTGAACGATTAATTTGGGTCTGGGAAATGATGATGAAGACCTCAGGCTGCAGAAGAAGAAAATGTGCATGCTGTACTGCTACCAGTTAAAGGTGACAGTGAAGGCGCTAAATTGTGCTACTGCTAAAGACTCATTCTTTGAATGCTGTAATTTATGACTGCAACTATCTGTCACCTTATTTATGTCATTTCATTGTAGCCATTTTTGTTACTGTTTTTGTGAAAAACAGCGGTAAAGGTTCACGGCTACCGAGCTGGAAGTACAGTGTTCGAATCCTGCTCGTGAACCTCTTTTTCTTTCTTTTCAAAATCGAATTATTCAATTTTATTTCAAAGAATATCAACAAACTATGTAAGGTGTGCGAAATTATAAAGATATATTCAGTTATTAATTTTTTCTCTCGTACAATATTACAAAATCTTTTTTTCATCGTCCACATTGCTTGATGTGCCAGAACAATATTGTAGGTGATATTTATCATACAAACAACCGAAGCACAAATGTTCAAGCACCACGCGCATTTTATGAAAGCAACCGTCTTGCAGGCGCAAGGTTTCTTCATGAGCGATACCAGGAAACACAATTCTTTTGCATTCAGAAAGACTTCTCTTTCATCCGCTAATGTCGATGCGAACCATGCGTATCTAATCATGCTTTCAAAATTAGATGCGCTGAATTGATGTAGGATTAGCGAATGTAATTTTATCGAATTTTCCCTAGAAGCGATCTCTCTATTGTCTTTTATCAAGTCGGCAGCATTTTGAATAATTTTCGTGAAGATTTTCACCTTTCGGTAAAAATAAACATCGCAGGGCTGGCAATAAGGAGTCCGCTTTGGTAGGACCACTTTTAGGGTGCAGATGCTTGCTTTCCTTTCATCAGTGAATAGATGATCGTATGAAGTTTAATCGGTGTGCCCTCCCCACGAATCGGTAATGTACAAAAAAAAATTCTGTCCCACGTACGGAAGAATTACAGAGCGCACAAATACTTCGTACGCCAGTTTCGTGAACTTCCCGGATTTCGTGCGGGACACTACATTTCTGTATTTGCCAGTTAATTCATCTACTCGTTTTTGAACGTTAGGACCAAATTTCCTGGACGGTTCTTATATACGTAAAAAATATGGGAGCAGGATTCGAACACGGCACCTCCAGCGCGGTAGCTGTGAGAACCTTTACCGCTGCGCTACGCTAACGTGGTCAGAATACCTGTCACGTTACGGGTATACACAGCGCGCCATGCACTTCAGAATCGATTTTCTCAAATACCAAGGCCCGTCGCTAAAAAAGCGGATAGCCAGGTACTCAGTGTAATTGCCTCTACAACATATTTGAAGCGCATCAAAATCCGTGATTTACAGTGTGGAGGGTCCCTTGTCAGTGTGAACGAGGGAGTTGCGGGTCGTACGACAGTGACAAAATGCATCTATACATATCTACACGTATTGCAAATTAAAGACTCACGCTATGTTTTTTTTTGTCTGATTGAAGGCTAATATCAGGAACTACTTTAGGGTTTTTAATACAGAGACTAATCGCCCGGCAATAGACACTTACAAGGGGACAGCGCCTACTTGTCACAACCGATTTAGACCAAATTGGCCAGAACTGTAAGTGGCAGAAGTGAGAGCTACAGATGGCAAAGTGTTTAGAAATTTTCGGCGCAGGTAGGGCTAGACATGAGCAATTTATGTGAGTGTAGTTTCCAGGCAGCGGTTGGTGCAGTCGAAAGACTGCGGGACGGTAATACGATGGTCATGGTGTCGAGTCCCTAAGCGAAAATTACTTTTATGTTTTTTTTATTACAATTTTTACGTTAAGGCTATTTACAGTTTGCACAGAAACCAGATGGCAGTTATAAGAGTCGAGGGGCATGAAAGGGAAGCACTGGTTGGGAAGGGAGTGAGACAGGGTTGTAGCCTATCCCCGATGTTATTCAATCTGTATATTGAGCAAGCAGTAAAGGACACAAAAAGAAAAATTCGGTGTAGGAATTAAAATCCACAGAGAAGAAATAAAAACTTTGAGGTTCGCCCATGACATTGTGATTCTGTCAGAGACAGCAAAGCACCTGGAAGAGCAGATGAACGGAATGGACAGTGTCTTGAAAGGAGGATATAAGATGAACATCAACAAAAGCAAAACGAGTATAATGGAATGCAGTCGAATTAAGTCGGCTGATGCAGAGGGAATTAGATTAGGAAATGAGACACTTAAAGTAGTAAAGGAGTTTTGCTATTTGGGGAGCAAAATAACTGATGATGGTCGAAGTAGAGACGATATAAAATGTAGACTGGCAATGGCAAGGAAAGCGTTTCTGAGGAAGAGAAATTTGTTGACATCGAGTATAGATTTAAGTGTCAGGAAGTCGTTTCTAGAAGTATCTGTATGGAGTGTAGCCATGTATGGAAGTGAAACGTGGACAATTTATAGTTTAGACAAGAAGAGAATAGAAGCTTTTGAAATATGGTGCTACAGAAGAATGCTGAAGAATAGATGGGTAGATCACATATCTAATGAGGAGGTATTGAATAGAATTGGAGAGAAGAGAAGCTTGTGGCACAACTTGACTAGAGGAAGGGATCGGTTGGTAGGGCATATTCTGAGGCATCATGGGATCACCAATTTAGTATTGGAGGGCAGCGTGGAGGGTAAAAATCGTAGAGGGCGACCAAGAGATGAATGCACTAAACAGATTCAGAAGGATGTAGATTGCAGTAGGTACTGGGAGATGAAGAAGTTTGCACAGGATAGAGTAGCATGGAGAGCTGCATCAAACCAGTCTCTGGACTGAAGACCACAACAAACAAATGTTACTTATACCGTAAGTAAAACGAAATAATGCTTAAATGATTGTCTTTGTTAGTATTTTCATAAAAGACATGAGAAGGAAATATAGGAAGGTCTTCACTACTCCAATCAAAATGTGGGAAGCTTATAACAGCCTCATACAAAAATATTTTGACTGATGTAACGAAGCCGACGTACGGGAGAACAAAATTGGCTCTTGGGGAAGACAAACAAATCCACAATTATACGTTGAAATTTTAAAGATGAAAAGGAATTGCCATCGTGCAGTATTGAAGTGATTACCCTCAAACGCTGTCCACTAGTGCAAACCTGCGGTGTTTATTTTTATCATAAGGTCAAGAATTTGATCAGAAACTATCGAAACTGCTCGTATCTCATCCAGAGAGAAAAAGAAATCATGCTCCGAGAAGACTGCATAAAAATACATTCCACTGTACATGACTAGCAATCCTCGCCACTATTTAGACACATGTTGCGTTACACTGGTTTGCTGCCGTACTGTGCGATAAGAGAGAACATTTGAAGGTCTTATTTCAATAGTGGTACAAGTCCATTACCTGCACTTTTATGCCTATAATGCAAATTAAATTAATGATCCAAACAAACAGAAAGAAAGGTTCATCTCTAGCAAAAAGCCATATGCTTGAATATTTCTGGCATCTCAACTGCAGATTTTTCAGCGCTCATTTAACTTTAGGACTCTGTATCTCAATATGAACAAAAATGGACTTGTATCACTATTGAAATAAGCCCTTCATTTTATGTCTCAGCAGCGTTATTGGAATCGTAATTGCATAATGTCCTTAAAAGATATATACAACGCAGCGGATCTGCAAGACTACAAAGTACCTGATTTTATATATGAAATTCTCGTGTACATGTTATAATCGCTTCCTGAAAAGTTAACTGCAATCCCAAACTTTCCTTTACCTTACCTTTTCATGCCGTTTATGAAAATATTAATAAATGCAATCTACTGAACATCATTTCGTTTTATTTCGCGATGTAAGTAATGTCAAAATTGAAAAAATAATGTAAATGTGTTACATAAAACTGCAACCTGTCACTTTTTCAATAATTGTGTTTTATTCCATGAACCGGTTTTCGAAACTTTTCGGGTTCATCTTCAGATGGTTTCTGGAAGTTACATCTGTGGTATCCACGTTCGATACCACACTTGTTAGGGTTGCAGATATCGACCGCTGTCCGTTATAGATATCGCTGTACCCGCGAGTCGCGACTAGCGCCGCTCTGCGGCTTGTGACGAGTAACTAGCGAGCTCTCGTCCACTCTTGCTCGGGTCGTCAACTAGGAATGTAGCATAGCCTTCAGCTGACAGGAAGCAACCTCTAAGAAGGCGCTTAGTCAAGTATAGCATAAGTAATCCCTCTCTAGATATCTGTTT
The DNA here is from genome assembly GCF_023864275.1 of Schistocerca cancellata. Lineage (NCBI taxonomy): Eukaryota > Metazoa > Arthropoda > Insecta > Orthoptera > Acrididae > Schistocerca > Schistocerca cancellata. The sequence goes on from NC_064634.1 coordinate 189,865,782, forward strand.
GTAATTACATGTATGTAGCATGTGAAGAATCCTGTAACACAAGTTAAGTACAATATATATTATTTTTTACCAACGATTACTAATTATTTCAGTGGTTGCAGATACCGACTATGCAGCCAGCTCCTTACCGACTTCATTGCCAAACCTGCAACATATGTTTCTATTTAGCATTGGCCACCTGTCATCATAACAACTGACGACGAGAATCATAACATCATTATTTCTAGCATAATGTGGGCGCTTGCTTGCGACAGTATGGGCGGCTTTTTTTCCGTTACTGCCCATCTGCCTGCTTCCATTTTGATGGCCAGTTGGTATATCACGTCACACAGTTTTACACAATCTATATTAATTTACACTCTGAGAGCGAAACTTTGGCAAAATCCAGCATGTGCACAGGCCAGATGTTGCGCACTGCTAGTTGCTGCAATGAATGCGCATCTCAGCGGTAGTGCAAGGTCTGCAGCCAGAATCAGCCCTCCGGAGAGGACCGCCAAGTCGTGGAGGGTTCCAGGATCACACAGTAGTAAGAATTCAGATGTTATCAATAAACCCAGTGCCAACACTTGTAAGTGATCGACACTGAAACCTCTCAAACATCCACATAAAAATGAAATAATGCTCGCAACACACGCGATCATGAATGCTGTTGCAACTGAACTCGGGCTCGTTTACTACCTATTTTTCACGTGGCTCATCTGTAAAGGGGGTTGATAGTAAACGGTTGCATTTGCGCCCCTATTATTGAGTCTGATATTGGCTGACTTTTGAAGAGCAGTGAATTGAACTATACACGTTCAGATTGAAACTTATTTATTCAAAAGAAACACTTTAACGCTGTGGTCATGCATTTTTAAGTTCACAAATAATAATCGGTGCAATTTGTACACTGTCTCACACCCACACACTTTCCCTTTGTTCCTTCGCATACCCTGGCGTCCATGCTTGCACTCGCGGCACTTTGCCGCTCCCAACTCGCCACCACAACGGCCAACCACAAAAGACCCCGATTTTCCTGCTCATATCCACAGTCCTGAGTCGGGTCACATGACACCACAGTAGTCAAAATAATCGCTAAACATGGCCACAATTCGTTTACAATATTTTATAATATTTAAATACTTAAATCTAAATACATTATATAATTTTACAAATTATCACCACACTTATATAATTCGTTGCAATTAAAAGAAAACCAAAACACTATCCAACGGAACTACAACGCCCATCAAAACACAAAACAAGTATTTTCCGGTCTATTTTTCCCAGCATATTATCTCTGCTGCTGTGCTTTAAATTTTAAATTACTTGAAAGAGTGCCATATTATCCCCTGTTACCTTACATACTTGAAAGAGTTCCATATTATCCCATGTTACCTTACACTGTCCAACACATGCTGTGTATTAGTTCGCTTTTCACCAGCCCAGAGGGCGACACGGTTAGGTCAACTGCATCCCTGTTCCTCGCCTGACCAGTTCAGGAGACTCAGCAATGGCGTGCGCATTAAGCTGGAAGTGTCAGTTTGTTCCGGTCACAGGCTACCTCTACCATGAACCTGGCTGGCTGGTAGAGTTGTCCTAGGAAACCAGCAACATATTTATCAGTGTAACTACAATTAAATATTACGATTGCAGCCCCAGTCTGATGACATTCGACAATGAGCGAAGTAGTGGAAATACGTTCTGGCTCTGAGCACTATGGGACTTAACATCTTAGGTCATCAGTCCCCTAGAACTTAGAACTACTTAAACCTAACTAACCTAAGGACATCACACACATCCATGCCCGAGGCAGGATTCGAACCTGCGACCGTAGCAGGCCCGTGGCTCCGGAATGCAGCGCCTAGAACCGCACGGCCACCGCGGCCGGCTAAATACGTTCTCTTGACAGCTGTGGCTCTGGAAATATTAATTGCCCATATGAATATATACCCTTCTTATTACTGGACTAATTTTCCACGTAAAATCTTTCATCCCTTCCCACAGCTATCGATGAACTGAAATCGTAATTTTCCACATTAAATTCATATTTCCCTTTCGACCAGACAAAGTCAATTTCTTTGTCGGAAAACTGACCACAATAACTTTACACCCCAACACATATTTTATAAGCCTGCTGATCACTGCAAATCTATCACACATCCCCTTCTAAGTATAATACTTCGCCAATTACTGAATGCTGGTGGCACCAAACAACACTGAACGAAAATTCCAGGATGGATGGACATGCTCCGTTTGTTTCTCTTGATAGAGGTAGCAGTGTGTCTTAGAAAGAGAGACGTAATCGTGTTATAAGCGACCAGCTATTAAAAACGCGATCGCGGCTATGTTACTGTCACCCTGCATAAAAAGCGGTCTTGGTGCTACAGTCACACACAAGTTTTACAAACGATATCCATGTTAAAAATTATACATACTTTATATATCGACGTATGATATTGCTTCCGAATTAAGTGGCCTTCCGCACATATATCGTGACAATGAATGTAGACGGTGATCGCTGCGGTGTGTATTAACAGACTGAAAGTGTGCGTGCGCGTCGCCAGCTCGTAATAATATCACCCTTCCTACTGAATTTAGAAAGTGGTTCAGCTAAGAAGCATGGTATTAGGCTGATATTTGCAACTCCCTATGCCACTGATAGATATTTCTAGCTTAAGTCTGCTTACACCCGCTGCAGAACCGTTTTGCGATTATTTTCGGAGCTGTAGCATTGTCGAAAATAACGTACAAGTGGTTGAAGTCGAGATTTCGCTAATGGTAATATGCGTGCAGAGACTGTATGTGTACGTGTGGAGAGCTGTCAACGGTGAATGGTTGTGGTTCAGACGCATAACTTGCTAACTGTTCGTCTGTAAATGACGCCGCTGGGAAGACGCACTCTGTAGGTAGAGAGATAGAGAGAGAGAGAGAGAGAGAGAGAGAGAGAAACTCTTATGGCCCAATATGCTACCTGCAGGGTTCTGAGTACATGTAATTGTTGGAAGGTATAAACAGAAATAGCAAAGCACATCTGGTAAAACATAAGAGCATATACTTATGGAAAACAAAAAATCTGAGCAGTAACAGAGATGAACCCTGTACAGATGTCAACCGCCTGTAGCAGATCGCTACACTATTGAGTGGAAGTCAAATAAAGATGTAGAACTGTTTCCAGAATTTGAGTTCCCAGCAAGTGCAGCGCTACATGAGTCTGCAGACAAGCTGTCTAATGGGTCGGAGCAGTACACGGAATTGTTTCCTAACTTCAAGTTACCAATACATCCCTAATCTGCACCACTCGTTGAGCCTCAGATAGGTACGAAGCGACTGTTACTATACTTCTCGTGATTGCCCTATTCAAAATGCGTGCATGTGGACCATCGGGAAGTGGGGGAAGTCTTAGGATTTTTTAGTAGGTTGGTGTATACAAGACACGCAAATATTCTTTTAGAAAATCGAACAACACGCGGGTATGTCAGCAATGTGACCACACACATATGGAAAACTGTCGAAAAATATGAAAAATGACATAAAATCGATAAAATTCGAGGAAAACCTGGTGTAATCACAAAAAATTGATGTGAAGTATGTGAAATTGAGATAAATGCGATGAAATATTTGAAGTGGCGAAAACCAAGCAAAATTACGGAAACTGACTGAGGATACATGAAATTAGAGAAAAAAATACCATGAAATGAGTACTGACCGAAATCAGTAAAACTGCCTGTTCTGGAAGAGAATGGACTGACGCTACATACACAAACCTTAATATTGGAAAGAAGAGGCATTCTGAAGACGTCACGTCAAGGCGAAACGACCATATTACGCCGCACAAGAGCAATGCAACCCAACATCGGTCGTGAGTTGTATGTGCAAGAGGAAGTTTACCAGGGGCGGTGGTAAACTGCACTAACACTGGTACATCTCCTCTGGCTACTGATCGTGGTGTTTATTTCCTTAAGATATGTTGCTGTTTCTTCGTGGGCATTTTCAATTGGCGACGGTCATTTTATAGGACTGTTGTCAACATACTACACAGTTCTGAAGTATCGACTGCGCGCCAACCGGCACAGTGCAGCGAAGCGGCATTAAGAAGGCGCTGACCCACGGGCCCATCGATAGAATGGGCAGCGTCACACCTCAAGACAGACAGAGTTCAGATCCCCCTGTCAAAGCCGATTCAACCAGCCGCTTATCGCTGGTCGGTCCCAGTTTGGTCGCAGACTTCGAGAGCATCAGTACTGAGTATTAGGCAGACAATACTTAACCTGCATTTTGCAAGCAGTAATAGATTGTCAATGCAAATTCACGTAGGAGACATAACAAATTAAGTAATGATTCTCTTCTTTGCAGAAATAAACTGTTATATTGATCTTACAGTTCAATGAACAGATCGTTTTGGATTCCTACAGCCGGCCGTCGCAACTTCTCTCTTTCATTGTTTGTGTTGTGCTGACTCCCACAGACCCAAGACAACATCTGGCGACGATAATTCCAGAACCAAAGTTGCCTTTTTCTCTCAGAGGCGCATTGCTACTATTTGTGTTATTTATAATTTGCTGCGGCGCTCCTCCCATTGAAATGGCCTCTAACCCGCCTCCTACACCACCTGCGTCTATGCCTCCGGTTGGTGCTGGCTTATATCTATTGCAGTTTATACAGTTTCAGAACCACTAAATGTCGCAGTTGATGATGGTGAGGCGTGGCGCCTTATATCGCTCCTGTCTAGAGAGTGTGTATCGGGAGAATGATTCATACGTGCACAGGGACAGGTGGTCTAAAGCGGGTTCAGCCGAGTACGTAGTTCTAATTTTGATCTGCTAGAGGAGAGTAGCGGACAGGACTAAACAGAAAGAACTATAATGCAGTTAAGAGTTTTGACCACCAGAGTCCAGTACTGCACAGAGACATTCAAGAAACAGGTCAAGAGAATGCTTTCTGAATTGTTCTGTTTATTTCTTGAAAGCCCGCATCTCGTGGTTGTGCGGTAGCGTTCTCGCTTCCCACGCCCGGGTTCCCGGGTTCGATTCCCGGCGGGGTCAGGGATTTTCTCTGCCTCGTGAGGACTGGGTGTTGTGTGATGTCCTTAGGTTAGTTAGGTTTAAGTAGTTCTAAGTTCTAGGGGACTGATGACCATAGATGTTAAGTCCCATAGTGCTCAGAGCCATTTGAACCATTTTTTTTATTTCTTGAAGGCTTTTCTGTTTATTTATGTTTGTACAGTTTTGTGTATGCTTTAAGTAGTGTGAATAATGCGTGAATGAGGTCTAAAGTAAACATGTAGATAATTTTTCTACTAATGAACACTGTACGAACTAGTGTGAGAAAGTTTTAAGACAATGTGAATGCAGTGGACGAGGAATTTTGCATCATAATATTTTAAGTAAGTTTATGGTAAAAGGAAAGCTAATTCGAATGCAAACGAAAATAGTAAATAACGTAAAGTATAAACAAAATATCAGAATGTTAAGTATTTATTTCGAGAAAAAGAACAGTTCGAAAGCGTGTTATTTGTTGATTGGTTAATCATGAAAGGCGCGGACTAACGCTGGAGAATAACGTTTTTTCTATTGGTCGTGCTAACTTGCTAACGTGAATAAAAGGGTGTGTGTATGACTGTGTTGAGATTAGCATGGGCTTGCCAGTGAACGTGTACATCCCAAGGTTCAGAATACACCGATGTTTTGTCAGTATTTCCACCTTTCATTGAATATTAAGACCTTTTCCCGGTTCTTGGAATAGTTGCGCTGTATTCAGCCTGGTGCGAGATGCAGTACGGTAGGTTTCTGCTCGGCTTTCCTACCAGCGATCTGCTGCAACGAGTTCACAGGTAGTAGCAGGTAATGGACGAACGTAACTGTGCAGCCGCAACGGCAGTCCAGCAGTTTATTAATTCACAAGCTACTGCTGAATTTACTCCGCCACAACAGCCAACCACACCCATGGCACCGCTTCCGCACAGTCCACCATTCCGAGCGTTCGATGAACAGCAAGAGGAATGGAACAAATGCTACTCTCAGTTCGACAATCGTTGTGCTGCGCATCAAATGGAAGGTACTGTGAAAGTTTCTTATTTCTTGTCTATGGCCGGCACAGTAGTTTACCGCCTCGCTCAAAAGTTATTCCCAACTAGTAGGCCGGAGTTGCTAGTTGCTGAAGACTTAGTTTTCGCCCTCACTAAGTATTACGATGATCAGATACAGGTTGTTGCAGATAATATTTTTTTGACTGTGGGAAATGCCAGAACAGACATACTGTCAGTGGGTAACTGAACTTCAGGTTCTGACACAACCGTGTCACTTCCAGTGCAGCTGTGGACGGTACTGTAGTGACACAAAGATTCGGGATGCGATTACATACAATGTGCCAGACAGCAGGATTCGTGAACAAATTCTCAAACGTTCTGATCCTACTTTGAAACGAGTGTTACAAATTGTTGAACATCACGACTCGTGTGATAGTGCCGTGGAAAACTTTGGTGTAGCTCCTATTTGCAGTGTAACGCAAAGTGACAAACAGGTATGGCCTCGCGACTGACGACCGTGCGCAAATGGGCCACGATGCTGAGGCCAGAGTAAACAAATGTGAAAGCGTGTGTCTCTTGTCCCCGCTGCTTTTCCAGGCATACAAGACGACAATGCTCTTCGGGGAACATGACTTGCTTTGCTTGTGGAAAGCGACGTCATGTACACTCTGTGTGCTTGCAACAGAAACTCAGTCCTGAAAGTATATTTGTGTCAGCAAGGGGAAGGACAAGGGGTTAGAGGTTTCCAGAGGGTTGGGGAGGAGGAGAATGGGGAGGGGTTGGGGAAGGTTTCTCAGAAGTATGGATTATCCCCAGAGGGTCATAATATACTTAGCAGAACAATAGGTTATGGACATGTCAATCAAAGTAAAACGATAGTATTGCCCTCGAATGTATACTTGCCACAGTTGGAGGCAATCCACATTAACAAAGCACCCTGATGCCCACTTTGCCTAACTACTCCAATGGACCAGTACATGAATATTCAATGGGATCACGATATATGTTCGATCTCAACATGCAGCATTATTTGTTTTTGATACACCAGAAGGGAGAGATGCAGTAAAATCTTATTGAGTTCACCACCAGGTGATGTTAGCAAAGTTTTTATAGTTGCTAGTGTTACTGTGTTGGATACTATAACAATAACGAGGTGAGAGAGACTGTGCTGTCAATGAAGACTCTGACACCATTACATTATCGTATTTGTAGCATAATAATAACAGGAATACGATGGGGGAGATTAGGACATGCAGGTGTTAAGCTTCTCAATTTCTTTGTGCAGTACACGCATCCTCAGTATGGTTGTGAATTTCTTCCTGTACGTTACTGTGCTATTTATCTCGTTGTGATATTACAACCTCTCATATACATCTCGCGAAGTGACTGCTAATAAGAAAATTAGGGGCTAATACTAAGGTTTCTACACAGAGACAATCAGCAGCAGAAGTTCAATAAATAAGAGACAACATTCTTCTGTGAGTTTTGTGTGCCTATAAATGGATGGACTGACATATTAACTCGTAGACTAAATACATACCTACATCAGTATTCATACCTCGCAAGCCATTGTATGGTGTGTGGCGGGAGGTACACTTACAACTACTATAAGACGTCATGGTCTCCTGACCTTCATTGCTTACATATTCCGCCCTCACAATCGTATTCCGCACATCAAGACGCTTCATTCGAACCCAAACTCTGCACACCAGGGTTGAGATAATCGAGGCTGGCGTACACACACATTCAAGACATGACGGTCACAAGAGCTTTTAGTTCAGGAGAGGCGGACTGCACGCCGAGAGGCCGGTCCCTTTAGAGGACGATTCAGCCTATCTATGTCGGATGGCGACCACCCATGGAGCGGACAGCGTGTGCCCAAGTGAAAGGGGAGAACAACCCCGCGTTCAGCTTAAAAGAGAATTTCGCTACATTGTGTGGGAGTGCCCAACCTACACATTCTTTACAAACATAGCACGCAATTTCAGAGGTTTTCATAGGGAGACAGCAAACGCCAAACGCCGATGCTACAGATTTCCGGATTGGTCGCCTTAAACGAAACGTCATTCTCCCGTTTTAGAAGAGCAATGCTGACTGGCAGACGATATTCCTGACACCTTGAGCTGAAGGAGTAATGGAAGAGACCGAAAGATATACCCCTTCATGTCTGGCATGGAGAGGGGCCGTTCCGTTGTCGCTCTTGGAGCGAGAACACGTAACAAGAGCATGTGCGCTCGTACGTGTACTCAGAGAGTGAGGAACAAGTCTCTCCTCAGTACTTCACTGGGAGAGCATCTCTGTCGAGAGCAAATTGAAGTGCGACTCTATATTGAGTCCTTGCGATTAAGCGTTGTTCACTGTGTTGGCTGACACACTTATTGTGTGGTGTGAATGGACAGAGTTATAGTTAAATGCCTGCGAGCGAATTTTTTAGTGGCATCACGGTGGACTCGTTATCTGACTGGTGTACCACGCCAATAGTTAGAATAGGGGCGAATAGGAGTCGTTGACTTCATGAAGGCGTAGGGATAGTTTGACTGGCGAAGGTCAATCCAGATAGAACGAGAGTTATCTTATTTGTCAGCAGCGAACGGCACAGACAGCAGTCATCGCAGATTACGGTATTGTGCGCTACAGCTATTTCGAGCCCCATATTTCCTCCACAACAGTACACTTCACTGCATTTCACACGCGACAGCCTCGACCGTACCTAGCAACATTCTAACGGATAATTATTCAAGTTGAGTAGGCTTGGTTCACAGCCATTCTGCCAAGTCAATAACAATCTTAAACTTTGTATAGAAATTTCATTAGCGAATCCTATCCTTAAGAGGTAACTTCACATTCCGAAAAGAACCAGGAAATAACGTGTTAAGTTCATAACTAAAAGTGCCATTGTGATTCCTCAGAATTTTTGCAAAAATAAATAATAATTTTCGTTAGTTTCATGTTTTTCTTACACTAACTAGCACTACTGCAGTACCCAAGTATCCCACTAGTTAAGTAAGAAATTTTGTGAATTTTTGCGTCGTTTCCTTACAGCGGACGACTCCAGAAGATATTTATTGCTGAAAGTTTTTCAGGCGTTTCTCTTTAGAACGTTAGGAGCGTCTGTCTGACTTCTGTAGTAGTGTGGGGGTGGAAATTGCATCTTGCAGGAGCTTCAGGGTAAAGGGTACATCTCAGATTAATCTGTTACGCAGAATGACAGAATAGCAACCCCCTGTCATCACAGATGAGTGTTTCGTGACAGTATTTTTTGCATGATCGGAATAAAAAAGAAGCCATCGATTTAATTGCTTCCTTTCGATGCATTTTACAATACCTGCATATTCCCAAACAGTAAGGAATTATGAGCAAGAGAGATCTAACCCCTGAAAATTGAATTTTTTTGTAAATAAACAATGTACCCTCTGATTTGCAATATAATTTCCTGTATCAAGAACCCTTCCTCTCCACCACAGACCCGTCAATTTCTTTGTGGGGGGTGAGGTGGGGGGTGAGAGGGGAGGGCCGTGGGGATTTACCAGAGGGGGAGGGGTTAATTAATTGATCAATTTAATTAATTAGTCAAACAAATTGGTAGAGTGGGAGGGAAATATTCGAATAACTCAGTCCTGAAAGTATATATGTGTCAGCAAGGGGAAGGACAAGGGGTTAGAGGTTTCCAGAGGGTTGGGGAGGAGGAGAATGGGGAGGGGTTGGGGAAGGTTTCTCAGAAGTATGGATTATCTCCAGAGGGTCATAATATACTTAGCAGAACAATAGGTTAAGGACATGTCAATCAAAGTAAAACGATAGGATTGCCCTCGAATGTATACTTGCCACAGTTGTAGGCATCCACACTAACAAAGCACCCTGATGCCCACTTTGCCTAACTACTCCAATGGACCAATACATGAATATTCAATAGGATCACAATATATGTTCGATGTCAACACGCAGCGTTATTTGTTTTTGATACATCAGAAGAGAGAGATACAGTAAAATCTTATTGAGTTCTCCTCCGGGTGATGTTAGCAAAGTTTTTATAGTTGCTAGAGTTAATGTGTTGGATGCTATAACAATAACGAGGTGAGAGAGACTGTGCTGTCAATGAAGACTCTGACACCATTACATTGTCGTATTTCTAGCATAATAATAATAGGAATACGATGGAGGAGATTAGGACATGCAGGTGTTAAGCTTCTCAATTTCTTTGTGCAGTACACGCATCCTCTACATGATTGCGAATATCGTCCTGTACGTCACTGTGCTATTTTTCTCATTGTGATGTCTCTCTATCAATCAGTAACGGGTGGAGGACAAGACAGTCATTTAAATAATGGAACTTTGCTGTTGGAACAGGATGGGATTTCGAGAGAAATAGCAGGGTTTTGTGACTTGGTGGGGGACATCCCTTACTCGTCGAAATTAGGTGGATTCACAAATGCTATATATCAAAGAGTGGAGGATTCGTGAGAATATGGTAGATAAGCTATTCTCTGAGGAAAGGATAGTTGAGAGCTGAGCTCTATATCGTTTCTTCTAGGTATTGTGGACAAACATATTACAACCTCTCATATACACCTCGGGAAGTGACTGCAGATAAGAAAATTAGGGGCTAATACGAAGGTTTCTACTCAGAGACAACCAGCAGCAGAATTTATTTTTTTTCTCAATAAATAAGAGACAACATTCTTTTGCGAGTTTTGTGTGCCTATAAATGAACAGGCTGACATCTTAGCACGTAGACTAAGTTTATATCTACATCTATATGCATATCACGCAAGCCATCGTATGGTGCATGGCGGAGGGTACCCTGCACAACTAGTCATTTCGTTTCCTATTCCACTCGCAAATAGGGAGAGGGAAAAAAGGACTGTCTATATGCCTCTGTACGAGCGCTGATTTCTGGCAACCTAACTTCGCGGTCCTTATGCAAAACGTATGTTGGTGGCAGTAAAATACTTCTGCAGGCAGCTTAAATCTTGATTCTCAATAGCGCTCCTCAGAAAGAACATCACTTCCCTCCAGTTCGGCCGGCTGCGGTGGCCGAGCGGTTCTAGGCGCTTCAGTCTGGAACCGCGAGGCAGCTACGGTCGCAGGTTCGAATCCTACCTTGGCATGGATGTGTGTGATGTCCTTAGGTTAGTTAGGGTCAAGTAGTTCTAAGTTCTAGGGGACTGATGACCTTAGAAGTTGTGACGTATAATTTTATATATATATATACGGTGCCTGCAGTGTCACGTCTTTCAGTGTCACACAAATTTTTATTTTTAAAGGGGATCATTTAAGACTATTTCCATGGGTTCGCCCCTCAAATTTCTCCCTCATATCACAAAATTTGTAGTACAAACTGAAAAAATAAATTCCTTTTAAAGCACAGTTTCGTATATAATTTATATTTAAAACCTTACACCTGTGTCACAGAGTAAATCCTACATCGAGAATACTTTACACAAGTTTAAGGGAAGAAATGCTTCCGATAATTATTACAGTATTTAAAGAACATCGAAATATGAACGGGCTGAAATGAACAAACAGTACATGAGACTATGTTAATCAGTTCAACTGTAAAAAGCTAATGAGCATATTATTAGCAAAATGAGAAATATGCAAAAGTGGAATGCCAAAATGAGCACTTCTCAATTGGGAGTAAATCAAAACAATCAGAATGGCTGAAAAAGAGCACAATAATATGAGCCATAAACGAATAAGAGTTAAGCAACTAAGCCAATAAGAGAATAGGCAAAAATGAGATGCCAACAAAATGAGAGCTGGCCGATTTTTTTTTTATTTATTGTGATTTCATTCCCCTGCCCCAATGGGGCAGGGGAGGGCTGTCAGCGGCACAATCCACCGCTCTTGAGCCGAGTGACACGACAACTAAAACAAGAACAAAATGATACATACATACAACGAAAAACAGATCTGTGACTTAGTGCCTCTTCCCTACATGTGGCTACTAATCTCATCAGCCTGTAACATAACGTAAGGTTCTCTGAATAACTTTGCCCGTTGTTTGAAAAGAGGTTTAGGCCCATCTAAATTTTAGGGAACGATCCCTTCACAGATTAAGTTTATAAAGGTCGCAACGGATAACGCAATGAATTATTATGGGGCAGTCAGAGAAAACTACATCCCGTTAGCTACATTTGTGCCAAGAACTACCTATTTTAGTTCTATAATCATCAATGAAACAAATGTGATTCTATTTTCAGACATATTGAAAAGGGATAAATTAAACGAGCACATAAATAGCTTCAAATGATGAAATATTTATTTTGGCTAAGATTTTGCATGATAACAGTAGTCTTTTGTATTTAATAGATAGACAAAACATTATTGATACACTTACATAACCGAACCTATGGCCTCACGTTCGCCTTAATCTGGCGTGGGGTGGAGGAGATCTGGAGAGCACGTGGTCACTGATCACTTTCGAAACACAAACACTCGCGTGCACTAAATCCACATGCCGAACAAAATGTTGATAGCATTTTTGTAAGAAATGTTGTATGTACCTCGTGGTTGGCATCGAGCAGGATTTTGGGTGGCTGCATGAATTTTACTGATAATTTAAAAGTCCACCACAAATAAAATAATATGGCAAGCCGAAATTGTTAAGACTTAGGCTACGATTTGAATCTAGGGACCGCGTGGTCGCAACTAACGGAAATCATCTTATTATGCCACTGATTAACTGAACCACAATTGTAACCAGAACCTAAATGGTAATTCAAAATAGCTAGGAGAAGCAATTGTTGGGATTAAAAATTATTAACACATTCAAATACGTTTTTTTTCTTTCGTTCGACGCAGACGTTCTGAAGGAACGTCTAGTCGCTTACCTGTCTTCCGAACAACTCCCTGTAAACGTCACGCGGAGCCCTATCCGAACCGCCCAAGGTGGTGGGGGAGGCCCATGACCAACCTCTGCTACGAAAAACGTTTTTGCTTTAATCATCTTTGGCCAAGCCCTCCTGTTCCTGCTCTCTGCCTTCCACCGACGCCGTTTAAGTAGAAGATTAGGAAACCCACCACTTCTCTGGTCCGTCTGCTACTTCATTTAATTCATTCACACTTGACCACACACTTTCAGGAAGGGTGAAAAATGGGAATGAGGACACAGGACGTACTCACAAGACTGAAAAGAAATGTGCCGACCCATACTGTTTTTACAGGCATGCAACTGTCGGAGCAGAGATTAATTAGTTCCGAAAAGATTGATTTCATTTTAAAATCTTATATGTCAGATAGTATGGAGATTTGTTTTTGCATTCATTTTTTAGTCATGAAACGACACCTATTGTGGTGTTACAAGCCAATCCTTCTATCCAGAGAGACTACACTGTCCACAGTTGCCCACGCTTGTGTGCGTCCATGTTATCGTTGTCCACCAGTGTACTCTCAAGCCGAACAAATGCTATTGCATTGCACCAGCTATGGGAAGGAGAAACGCCATCTGGTGGTGGTACACAGTATCATAATCTCTCTTCACTCGTTGACACACATTTAAAATGCTATCTTGCAGGAGTTATAAGGGGACTCTCAATCAATATTGAGCGAACTAAATATATTGTTAACAGTAATAGCCCACCAACACTCCCTTGGAGTAGTCTTGAAACTAGCTGTCGATGTCATCCATTTAATAACCACATATTGAGTTCTATCTCTTAGCAAGTCCTGAATCCAGTCGAAAATCTGTTCCGATACTGGGTTAGCTTGTATTTTGTTTGTTAGAAAAAGAAAACAGAACTGTATCAAATGTCTTCTAGAAGTCAAGGAACACGGATTCAACCTGGATGGCTTAGTCTAACCACTTTGAATTTCGTGGACGAACACAGCGCGCATTGTTTTGCAAGATACCTGCTTACGAAATCTTTGTTCCTTTTTGCTACATCTCTAGACAACGATACCCTGCTATGTCTACTGTCAATAGCTCCTGCTGCTGTCAGTAAGAGGCCCCAATGTGTGGTCAAATGTGTCTGGCTGCTGATGCCAAGGAAAAACCCAGATGCTCGGCAGCTGCAACACACTTTCAGTCGTGCTGTGTTGAAGTCTCTATCCAGCTTGTACCGTACTTTCATGACCTGGCTATTTACTCGATTTCAGCTGGATTGTACAGGGTGTTTCAAAAATGACCGGTATATTTGAAACGGCAATAAAAACTAAACGAGCAGCGATAGAAATACACCGTTTGTTGCAATATGCTTGGGACAACAGTACATTTTCAGGCGGATAAACTTTCGAAATTACAGTAGTTACAATTTTCAACAACAGATGGCGCTGCAAGTGATGTGAAAGATATAGAAGACAATGCAGTCTGTGGGTGCGCCATTCTGTACGTCGTCTTTCTGCTGTAAGCGTGTGCTGTTCACAACGTGCAAGTGTGCTGTAGACAACATGGTTTATTCCTTAGAACAGAGGATTTTTCTGGTGTTAGAATTCCACCTCCTAGAACACAGTGTTGTTGCAACAAGACGAAGTTTTCAACGGAGGTTTAATGTAACCAAAGGACCGAAAAGCGATACAATAAAGGATCTGTTTGAAAAATTTCAAAGGACTGGGAACGTGACGGATGAACATGCTGGAAAGGTAGGGCGACCGCGTATGGCAACCACAGAGGGCAACGCGCAGCTAGTGCAGCAGGTGATCCAACAGCGGCCTCGGGTTTCCGTTCGCCGTGTTGCAGCTGCGGTTCAAATGACGCCAACGTCCATGTATCGTCTTATGTGCCAGAGTTTACACCTCTATCCATACAAAATTCAAATGCGGCAACCCCTCAGCGCCGCTACCATTGCTGCACGAGAGACATTCGCTAACAATATAGTGCACAGGATTGATGACGGCGATATGCATGTGGGCAGCATTTGGTTTACTGACGAAGCTTATTTTTACCTCGACGGCTTCGTCAATAAACAGAACTGGCGCATATAGGGAACTGAAAAGCCCCATGTTGCAGTCCCATCGTCCCTGCATCCTCAAAAAGTACTGGTCTGGGCCGCCATTTCTTCCAAAGGAATCATTGGCCCATTTTTCAGATCCGAAACGATTACTGCATCACGCTACCTGGACATTCTTCGTGAATTTGTGGCGGTACAAACTGCCTTAGACGACACTGCGAACACCTCGTGGTTTATGCAAGATGGTGCCCGGCCACATCGCACGGCCGACGTCTTTAATTTCCTGAATGAATATTTCGATGATCGTGTGATTGCTTTGGGCTATCCGAAACATACAGGAGGCGGCGTGGATTGGCCTCCCTATTCGCCAGACATGAATCCCTGTGACTTCTTTCTGTGGGGACACTTGAAAGACCAGGTGTACCGCCAGAATCCAGAAACAATTGAACAGCTGAAGCAGTACATCTCATCTACATGTGAAGCCATTCCGCCAGACACGTTGTCAAAGGTTTCGGGTAATTTCATTCAGAGACTACGCCATATTATTGCTACGCATGGTGGATATGTGGAAAATATCATACTATAGAGTTTCCCAGGCCGCAGCGCCATCTGTTGTTGAAAAGTGTAACTACTGTAATTTCGAAAGTTTGTCTGCCTGAAAATGTACTGTTGTCCCAAGCATATTGCAACAAACGGTGTATTTCTATCGCTGCTCGTTTAGTTTTTATTGCCGTTTCAAATATACCGGTCATTTTTGAAACACCCTGTATTTTGGACTACTGGACTACAGATCATAGATGGATTGCTTCAGCCTAGACTAGCTGGATTATTTTCTTCGTGTCTTCTGTACTACGCGACGACCCAACAAGAACAGGAACTGTGAGTTGTCAAGTAATCCGTGTAATAAAGAGTGTGTCACAAATGTTTAGCTCTTTCTGTAAAGGAGATTTTCGTTCTCCAGAAACGTTACAATATGTGAACATAGAAAATGTGCCATAATTCTATGACAGACAGACGTCAGCCTAAAATTGTGTGTATTAGTTCGACGATCCTTCTTGAAAATGAGAATAACCTGTGCCTTTTGCATTTGCCCGTTACGCTTTCCGAAACAAAGTGCTTCTATCCTGATTTCACTGTGCTCTATGTACATATGAAGTGCAGCTTTAAGGTCTGACTGCTCGCAAGCAAAGATACAGACATCGCGTTTGATTTGCAGTCCGTTGCAGCCGAAGCCTGGCCACAATCTACCATCGGCAGTTTGCTGTTATTCGACGACGACGCTACACTTCAGATTTGCTTGCTCGTGCGTCGCATCTGCGGACGTCAGATATCGCTCGGTGAAATACCACAGCTATCTCAGCTAATAAGGAGTGCAAATCCGCGAGTGAGCAGAAACGCTCGACTACACTGCGTTCGAGACTGGTCGGCAGGAGACGGGCGTCTGGCTACGCGAAGCTTACGCATGCGCACTGCCGAGTTGACGTCCAAGGTCAGAGCAAGCTGCGCTGCTGATTCACGGACGAGGCATTAAATACGCTGCGCTGGAGCATTCCTGGCGCACTCGCTGTGTGACGCCGAAGCCGTGCTGTAGCACGGCCACCGACTTCAACTTCAAAACAGTACGCAGAATACATCTTTAACAGGCTTCCACATTATTTGAAGGCTTTTGCTCCTCGTATATGCCCTTTCAGAATACCTTAGACACACTTAATATTCTTATCGGAATGTGATTTGTCGGAATGAACAGTAGGTGATCATTTTTGAAGCTATCGACATTCCTCATTGGACTACACTTTTTTTGAAATTTCGAGGTTGGCAGGGACAAAACACAGAGCACGAAAGGTTTTTTACAATATGTACAGATATCAGAGTGCAGGTATAAGAGACGATGGACGTGTAAAGGAAGTAGTAATTGAGAAGGGAATGAGACAGATTCGTTGCCTATCCGTAATGTTATTCAATCTGTACACTGAGCAAGCAGTAAATGAACGAAGCAAAAATCTTGAAAGGGATTAAAGTTCACGGAGATGAAATAAAAACATTGTGATTTACTGATGACACTGTAATTACCTCTAAGACAACAAAAGATTTGCAAGAGCGGCTTTAAGGAAATGAATAGTATGCTGAAAGTAGACAAGATGAACATCAACAAAAGTACATATAAACAGGGGTAATGGAATGCAGTCGATCTAAAATGGGAGATGCTGAGGAAATTGGATTAGGAGTTAATATATTAAAAGTAGCAGACATGTTACGCTACTTGGATAGATTAGATTTAGATTACATTAGATTAATTATTCATTCCATAGACCCACAAAAGAGGAGATCCTTCTGGGTGTGGAACATCTCAGATAAATACATTACAAAAATGTAATTAGAAAAACTTGAGTTTCATTAATTTTAATGATCCTCAGTCACTAAACAGTAAAATAATGTACATGAATTAAAATTAAACTTCTAATATTTACAGGTTTAATACTTACATCTGCTTTCACTAAATCCATCATTCACGCAGTAGCTAGTTACTTAGCTATTACAACCAAGTATTGTCAAAAATTAAAGTAAATTATTCATTTCAATGATCCGCAGTTAAGAACAGTCAAATTACTTAAGACTTACATCTGCTTTCCATACATCCATCATTCACACAGTAGGCAGTTACTTGGCTGTTACAACCAAGTATTGTCAAAAATTAAAGTATAATCAATTTTCATTAAAATGGTCTACTGCGCTTATTGAGAAATTCATGGATGGAACAGAAGGAGTTGGCCACCAAAAATTCTTTTAAATTATTTCTAAATTGTGCCTTATCTGAAACTTAACTCTTAATGGTTGTTGGTAACTTATTGCAAATATGCGTTGCTGAATACTGGACTCCTTTCTGGGCAAGAGTAAGTGATTTTAAATCTTTACTTACATTGTTCTTATTCCTAGTATTGATACTGTGTACTAAGCAGTTAGTTGAAAAAGAAAACTATATAATGATTGCTGAAGTAAAGAGTATATAAAGTGCTGACTGACAACAGCAAGAAAACCATTTCTCAAAAAGAGGAATTTTTCGACATCCACACAAACAATAAAAATGGATGTACATACTGTATGAGAAAACTATGGGTATTTGCGTGTCGTGGCTTCACTGCTTTGTCGCCCCCCCCCCCCCCCCCCCGTCCCCCATACCCGCGCCTTTGATAGGTAGGTGGTTCTTAGTCCCTCAGCGATACTTTCCAGACAGTAAGTGACATGTGTACTGAGTTTGGTTGAAATCGGTCCAGTAGTTTAGGAGATGTGGAGCATACATAGATAATACAGTGTACAGGGTGTTCATTGTAACTGAGCACATTGAAATATCTCGAAAACTGCACGTCAGATCAAAAAAAGTTATGATTCCAGTTTGTTTGTTCCGGAGGGGGACATCCAACGGTACCACACTCGACCCGCCGCCCCACCCCGTGCGTGGGTGGCGCGGCAAATATTAATTATTTAAGGAGAACCCCAGTTTTTTATTGCAGATTACGATTCTGCGGCAAAATCTACATATGTTTTGTCTGAAGCATTTTCTTTGTTTTGTCACAGGTGGCAATGTTATCGGAGGAATGGAAATGAATTCAATTTACAACATGCTACTCAATGGACCCTACCTTCATGGTGCGAGGTTAGGACGGGAAAATGTTTCGTACCTTGTAACTGGAGACCCAATTCGCAACGTTGTATTCCTCCGACATGGGGTTCACAGGTAGATGCCGTGTTTCTTGACTTCCACAAGGCGTTCGATACAGTTCCCCACAGTCGTTTATTGAACAAAGTAAGAGCATATGGACTATCAGACCAATTGCGTGATTGGATTGAGGAGTTCCTAGATAACAGGACGCAGCATGTTATTCTCAATGGAGAGAAGTCTTCCGAAGTAAGAGTAATTTCAGGTGTGCCGCAGGGGAGTGTCATAGGACTGTTGCTATTCACAATATACATAAATGACCTGGTGGATGACATCGGAAGTTCACTGAGGCTTTTTGCAGATGATGCTGTGGTGTATCGAGAGGTTGTAACAATGGAAAATTGTACTGAAATGCAGGAGGATCTGCAGCGAATTGACGCATGGTGCAGGGAATGGCAACTGAATCTCAATGTAGACAAGTGTAATGTGCTACGAATACACAGAAAGATAGATCCTTTATCATTTAGCTACAAAATAGCAGGTCAGCAACTGGAAGCAGTTAATACCATAAATTATCTGGGAGTACGCATTAGGAGTGATTTAAAATGGAATGATCATATAATGTTGATTGTCGGTAAAGCAGATGCCAGACTGAGATTCATTGGAAGAATCCTAAGGAAATGCAATCCGAAAACAAAGGAAGTAGGTTACAGTACGCTTGTTCGCCCACTGCTTGAATACTGCTCAGCAGTGTGGGATCCGTACCAGATAGGGTTGATACAAGACATAGAGAAGATCCAACGGAGAGCAGCGCGCTTCGTTACAGGATCATTTAGTAATCGCGAAAGCGTTACGGAGATGATAGATAAACTCCAGTGGAAGACTCTGCAGGAGAGACGCTCAGTAGCTCGGTACGGGCTTTTGTCAAAGTTTCGAGAACATACCTTCACCGAAGAGTCAAGCAGTATATTGCTCCCTCCTACGTATATCTCGCGAAGAGACCATGAGGATAAAATCAGAGAGATTAGAGCCCACACAGAGGCATACCGACAATCCTTTCCACGAACAATACGAGACTGGAATAGAAGGGAGAACCGATAGAGGTACTGAAGGTACCCTCCGCCACACACCGTCAGGTGGCTTGCGGAGTATGGATGTAGATGTAGATGTAGATGTAGATCTAACAGTGGCCGTGTAGCGAACTACGACGTACCACAACAGGCAGTACATTGCGACCGGGGCTCACGTACCGTGCAGACGTAGAACAGATAGTGTCTCTAAACATTACAGGGCGACATCGGCCCGTACTGAGGGTAACACTACGTGTCGAAGTTACACTTTCCACATAAAATCTCACGCTCGATTTCTGGGGATGATTTTTGACTCTCGGTTAAGCTAGGCGCCTCACATCCGATCCACAGTTACCAAGTGTGAAGGAAGCTAAATGTAATTCGATCACTCACCCATGTGTCTTGGGTAGCGCACCAGAGTAGTTTACTCACAATGCCGGCCGGAGTGGCCGAGCGGTTCTAGGCGCTACAATCTGGGACCGCCCGACCGCTACGGTCGCAGGTTCGAATCCTGCCTCGGGCATCGATGTGTGAGATGTCCTTAGGTTAGTTAGGTTTAAGTAGTTCTAAGTTCTAGGGGACTGATGACCTCAGAAGTTAAGTCCCATAGTGCTCAGAGCCATTTGAACCATTTTTTACTCACCATCTACTGGGGGATTATTCGACCTCGGCTCGAGTATGGCTGTCAACAGTACCACAATGCGCCAAACGTTCATCTCACCCAGCTAGATAGTCTTCAATACAGAGCCATTCGTACCTGCTTTAGAGCCATGCAATCGACGACCGCCAACACTCTTTTGATGGAAGCAGGGGAGATGCCCTTGAGCATTAGACACCAAATATTATCGGATAAATTCTACATCCAAGGTATGGCCTTTATGGACTGTTCTGTCTGTCAAAGCAGAGATTGCATTTACCGACTATGAGCTGCTTCCTACAGAAGAAATAAAGCTCTGGCCGTTTGAACCAGCTTTGACACCTCCCATACAATCTATGCGATGCCCACGGCACTTGCCTCTTTTTGACTACTATCTTCATCTTCTCAGTTGTCATATTCCAGTCTACTATTTTAATATAAACTGTTTGGAAAGTGGATTCACTCATCTCGTTTCAGCTCAGTGGCCTGGTCTTTTCTGTGCATATACCGATAGATGCAAAATTCCGCAGACAGGGTATACTGGAGGGCATTTCTCTGCCATCAGATTTAGATCATGGAAACGTTCAACTGCCCCCAAGCGCTTCTGTTTTTACGTCGGTGACAATGGCACTTCTGGAAGCTCTTAAGTTTGTCTCTTCCACTTCTTTCCCCCAAGATATTAATTGTGTCTGACTCTCAAAGCGTCCTTCAAAATATTCAACACAGGAGATGCAACAAAACGACTAACCGCTATATCTTGGATGTGTTTTCGGAATATATTCGCAGCACACGGATGGGTCGCATAATCCATTTGCTGTGGGTGCCTTCCCTGCAGTTATCGTGTGTAATGAGGAAGCTGATGCATTAGCCAAGCAAGGGACATCTCTAGACACCTTCCTGAAACTGAAAGTACCTTACACAGACTACTTAAGTGAGGTCATAGGTCACGCAACCCAACGATAGCAAGGAATGTGGAACCTTTCCCAGCACACAAAACGCGGTTTTTACGCAGTTCTCCAACCCCCGATTCCTTCACGGCCACCGAGCGAGGTGGCGCAGTAGTTAGTACACTGGACTCGCATTCGGGAGGACGACGGTTCAATCCCGCGTGCGGCCATCCTGATTTAGGTTTTCCGTGATTTCCCTAAATCTCACGAGGCAAATGCCGCGATGGTTCCTTTGAAAGGGCACGGCCGACTTCCTTCCCCGTCCTTCCTTAATCCGATGAGACCGATGACCTCGCTGTTTGGTCTCTTCCCCCAAACAACCCCACCAACCCTTCACGGCCGCAGTTCATGAGTTTGGACTGATCCACGATTTCTTCTACCATACGACTTCACTTCAATCACGCCTCTTTTCCTCAACATCTACATCGGATCAACGTTTTCGCTTCGTCAGCATGTAAGTGTGATCCTGAGTCGGAAGCTGACGTCAACCACGTCTTGTTTGTGTGTCTGAACTTTGACTGGAACGGTTGGTCTTTCTGAAGACATTTCTGAGTATGGGATACCATCTTCCTCAATTAGCGACTTCTCTTTTATTTACAAAAGACATTTGCTTTTACATAGTGATTGTTAGGTTCCTTAAGAGTACTGGGCACGATCTGTAGGTTTTAAGATATTTCAGGAGTGGTGTTAATTGTAACTCAACACAATTTTAACTACCTTTTAATCTAATTGTTGCAATAATATGGTAGACACAGCTGTTCAAATGGTTCAAATGGCTCTAATCACTATGGGACTTAACATCTGAGGTCATCAGTCCCCTATACTTAGAACTACTTAAACCTAACTAACCTAAGGACACCACACACATCCATGCCCGAGCCAGGATTCGAACCTGCGACCGTAGCAGCAGCAAGGTTCCGGCCTGAAGCGCCTAGAACCGCTCGGCCACAACGGACGGCAGACACAGCTGTGACAGTTTGAGCGTTCTCTACTTGTAAATATGCATTTTTGTATTCTTTTATTGAATTCTGTGTACAATTTATGTGTTACTGGTGGCTAAACCGAGTTGCTGCTCGGAAGGCCAAATAAATTTAAAAAATTACAATACTTCCGCAGTGTTTATTGCCTGCACATCTACCTGTTATTTGGGGAACAGACGTGCAAGTTGAGAAATGTTGAGGTTGCTGTTGCCTTGCATGCCGATCGTTTTCCCGAGAAAGTTCGCTCTCGTTCGTTCTTTTTCAAGGTAGTGAACGGCTTTATGCCTTATGGCAGCGTACAGACCGAGGGAAACGAAGCAGACGTGTTACAGGAATTGTTGTTGTTGTTGTTGTCTTCAGTCCTGAGACTGGTTTGATGCAGCTCTCCATGCTACTCTATCCTGTGCAAGCTTCTTCATCTCCCAGTACCTACTGCAACCTACATCCTTCTGAATCTGCTTAGTGTATTCATCTCTTGGTCTCCCCCTACGATTTTTACCGTCCACGCTGCCTTCCAATACTAAATTGGTGTTCCCTTGATGCCTCAGAACATGTCCTACCAACCGATCCCTTCTTCTGGTCAAGTTGTGCCACAAACTTCTCTTCTCCCCAATCCTATTCAATACTTCCTCATTAGTTATGTGATCTACCCATCTGATCTTCAGCATTCTTCTGTAGCACCACATTTCAAAAGCTTCTATTCTCTTCTTGTCCAAACTATTTACCGTCCATGTTTCACTTCCATACATGGCTACACTCCATACAAATACTTTCAGAAATGACTTCCTGACACTTAAATCTATACTCGATGTTAACAAATTTCTCTTCTTCAGAAACGCTTTCCTTGCCATTGCCAGTCTACATTTTATATCCTCTCTACTTCGACCATCATCAGTTATTTTGCTCCCCAAATAGCAAAACTCCTTTACTACTTTAAGTGTCTCATTTCCTAATCTAATACCCTCAGCATCACCCGACTTCATTCGACTACATTCCATTATCCTCGTTTTGCTTTTGTTGATGTTCATCTTATATCCTCCCTTCAAGACACCATCCATTCCGTTCAACTGCTCTTCCAAGTCCTTTGCTGTCTCTGACAGAATTACAATGTCATCGGCGAACCTCAAAGTTTTTATTTCTTCTCCATGGATTTTAATACCTACTCGAAATTTTTCTTTTGTTTCCTTTACTGCTTGCTCAATATACAGATTGAATAACATCGGGGAGAGGCTACAACCCTGTCTCACTCCCTTCCCAACCACTGCTTCCCTTTCATGCCCCTCGACTCTTATAACTGCCATCTGGTTTCTGTACAAATTGTAAATAGCCTTTCGCTCCCTGTATTTTACCCCTGCCACCTTTACAGGAGAAGCTAACGAAATAATTGTACTAGCGACAGTGCACCACAACCTTCGGTTAAGTGTCTAGCAATTACACCGCGATTCCGGTTTGTCCGCAGGTAGTATTGTCACAATACTGCATCGTCATAAGTATCGTCCATACCACGTGTCAGTGCATCGCAACTTCATGGCGCCGATTTCCATAACCGGGTAGTGTTTTGCGAATGGGCATGTCAACAAATGCAAACGACCCCCACGTTCTTTCCCAAGGTACTATTTTCTGATGAATGGTTCAAATGGCTCTGAGCACTATGGAACTTAACATCTGAGGTCATCAGTCCCCTAGAACTTAGAACTACTTAAACCTAACTAACCTAAGGACATCACACACATCCGTGCCCGAGGCAGGATTCGAACCTGCGACCGTAGCAGTCGCGCGGTTCCGGACTGAAGCGCCTAGAACCGCTCGGCCACCGCAGCCGGCTTCTGATGAATCTTCATTCGCAAAGCATGGTAGCGTTAACCAGCATAACATGCATTACAGGAATGTAGACAGTCTCTACTGGTTACGGCAAGTTGACCATCATCGCCTTTGGTAGGTTAAAGTGTGGTGCGACATCATGGGAAACAAATTCATTAGTCCGTATTTTATCGATGTGCTTTAAATGGGCGCAAACATCAAATGCTTTTGGAGCACGAGCTGCCGGTACTACTGCAGGATGTCGCCCAGGGGCGTTCGACAACGTATGTGGTTTCAGCATGACGGTTGCTCAGTGCATTACACAACTGAGGCACGGGAGATATTAGACCGTGTTTACACTGGTCGGTGGATCCGCAGAGGTGGCCCTATTAGGTTGCGGTCACAGTGCCACCGAGATCGGCAGATTCCGCCGACGACCGACATCGATCGAAGACGGCCGATCATTTCAAATCAGTACTACACTACGTACACGGCCACAATGTAACCGACCTCATCGTCCAAACTTACAATTTCGGACGACAACTGGTGAAATTCAAAAAATGGTTCAAATGGCTCTGAGCACTATGGACTCAACATCTGAGGTCATCAGTCCCCTAGAACTTAGAACTACTTAAACCTAACTAACCTAAGGACATCACACACATCCATGCCCGAGGCAGGATTCGAACCTGCGACCGTAGCAGTCACGCGGTTCCACACTGAAGCGCTTAGATCCGCACGGCCACATCGGCCGGCGGTGAAATTCAAATCAGTTTTTTTTTCTTTTTTTTTTTGTGGCCATAATGGCAGACACGACACGAAACATGAATTGTGAGAAACTGAAAAATATAGTCAAAGGCGGTGTTTGAGGCATCCTGAGTATGAAAACTATCATAAACGGGATACAGTCGGAGTCAATGGACTGAAATCGCAGGTTTATTGGAAACCACAAGTGGACAAAATCTTTATCAGAAATTTTGGCGTGAACTATAGCATGTAAAAATAATTTGTCCAAATAACAAGGATGTTTACCTCTTGCTTAAAGTTATTGTAGTGAATCTTTTTGGCTTATGGTACAATGAACACCAGCTGTCTACAAATTATTATTACAGGTTACTGGCGTTGTTTTTATGGCAATAGGGTGGTGACTCTGTTACATGAAGCAGTTTGCAAATGTTGTGTACATACAGGATATGTGTTTCCATTTTTCAATGTTTAATGTGTTTAGAGTATCTTACACTAAACTTTATATTGAATGACAGTCATTGAAGGTTAATTGACGTATGCCTGCACAACGTTATATAAATTCAGTAAAACAGATTTCGAAAAGGCCCCTACTTGTAGAGGTGTGATTCGAGGTATATTAAAAAATTCGGTTCTCACATTAAAGATGCAGTTCTGGTTCAAGTGAAACTAGAAGTGACTGATATTTGTCATCTGTCGATTACATCTTTCTAATAATTAGGCCTTTACCATGTTCCGAAAAGCACAGTTTCAAAGTTCTTGTGTGATATGTTAGATGTTACTTAAGATGTTCTAAATACTAATTTAACATATAATATGTTCACAGTTGCACCTCAGATACCTGTATTACGGAATTGTTAATTCATTCTATGCCGAATTTTGGATCTTTGTAAGTGCACTAAAAGACACTGTAATATTGTTGATTTTCTTTATTAAAGACAATGCTCAATCTGAAATATTAGTGCCCCCAGGAATATTGTTACTTCCTTTCTAAAATTCACTGGGTAAATGTTTGGAGAGCAGTGAAGTGTACTAGCATCTGATTACCTAAATATCCTGCCAGTACTACATTACTTGTCACCATTTTTAGAATAAAGTGAGCTACTGTGAAACCACAAATCTGTCTTTCATTAATTGGAATTGCTTTCATTAATTAGAATTGCTTCCTTACATACAAATGTTATCCATGCATAATATTAAAGAAACATGCACTTTCGCCACGTAAATTAACCATTATGTGCTCATAACCTCAATGACAAAAACTTTATACACCGAAGTCGCACGTCCTGCCACTGTAGCATAGTAAGCCACACTCTGAACAAAGTGTCTTGGAGAGGTCGTTAGTGTAGTTATCACTGCAACTACATACTTTCGTAATACACGCGTATAAATATGGAAAACATCAATTACAGCCTGTTAGTTTCTAAGGTGGTGGTTTAGTCTGACGCTAATCGCTGGTGAGAGAAGGAAAGTGGCGTCACAGAGTTAAAGTGTTTTTAACTTCTGTGGCGTGATGTTTTTCCGTTCACTCGTATGTTCGTAAAACTTGTCTGGTAATTACAGTAACTGAGGGCAGAGTGTACAGCACTCGCCAAGTTCTTTTCGAGAAAGATATGGTATATTTACTTGCATTCGGCGTATTTTAACAGCAAACGCCGCACTGGAGCTGTCGTCACCAAGCACAGAGGTATCGTTGTATCCGTCCTGCCCTTTGAGGATAAAATCTAACCTACTTCATACATAGAACAGATTCTAACCTAACCTAACCTTCTCGATCCTGTCAAAAACTGACGAATGAGATCGGACACACAATGACCAAGCTGTCACCGAACTTAACGGGCAATCTTTGCCAACGGCGTCTGACGACCGCTGTCGGTGCTACTGTGAATGCAGCCTTAATTGGTCCGCTAGATCGCTGGATTTCACTTCGCCGGATCCTTTGTGTGGGGATATTTAAAGGATAAGGTGTATCAGCAAGTGCCAACAGGCCGTGAAGATATGGTCGACCGGATGAGAAACGCCTGTGTTGACACTCCTGCAGATATGCTTCTGTCCTGGGTACAGTCACTTGAAGAGCGGATCAATAAGTGTATTGAAGTTAGCGGTACTACGTTCGAACACT
The DNA here is from genome assembly GCF_023864275.1 of Schistocerca cancellata. Taxonomy (NCBI): domain Eukaryota; kingdom Metazoa; phylum Arthropoda; class Insecta; order Orthoptera; family Acrididae; genus Schistocerca; species Schistocerca cancellata. The sequence continues at coordinate 189,892,632 of NC_064634.1, forward strand.
TACTCTAATTGGAAAAGTAGAGTAGCGTTCGCCTCGAACCACGGCCAGGATGGCGCGTCGAGTGGTCCCTTGTTCGACATGTTGGAGGAACACAACGTTGCGAATGGGGTTTCCAATTAGAAGTTATAAAATACTGTCCTCTCCTGCCCACACAGCATGGGAAGTCGGGTCTCACGTGCCATTGGATATTCAAGGGCCATTGAGTAGCATGTCGTAAATTATCATTGCGTACCAATTTCTTTTCCTCCGATTACAGAGCCATCTGTGACGAAACCAAGAAAATGCTTCAGGCAAAACGTATGTAGATTTTGCAGTAGAATCTAGAATCGTAATTTGCAATAAAAAAACGGGGGAAGACTCAAAGCTGCCCCCCGCCACCCACGCACTGGGAGGAGGGGTGGGGGGCAAGTCGAGTATTGTATCGTTGGATATCCCCCTCCGATACAAACAATTTAAATTATAACTTTTTTTGATTCAACTGGTAGTTTTAGAGATATTTCAATGTGTTAATTAAAATGAACACCCTGTAGACTAATCTTATTGGGGTTAAAGCTTTTTTGTCCGTGTTTGCTTTAACAATATGGTTCAAATGGCTCTGAGCACTATGGGACTTAACTTCTGAGGTCATCAGTCCCCTAGAACTTAGAACTACTTAAACCTAACTAACCTAAGGACATCACACACATCCATGCCCGAGGCAGGATTCGAACCTGCGACAGCATCGGTCGCGCGGTTGCAGACTGTAGCGCCTAGAACCGGTCGTCCACCCCGGCCGGCTTTAACAATACATATTGATAATTTTTAGTTATGGACCGTCTGACAGAAACTGAATAAAACACAATTTTAGTGCCATACGCGTTTCGCCTTTAGTTTCTGCAAGGTATCATTAGTGGCCTGGAATATGTACATATGTTTGCTATTTAATTTACATTATTGTCACTGTACCTATAGGTTATAAACAGTTCTGGTGGTTGATATTTCCTATTGAGTAGTAATGTTTTGAACTGTACTTACAGGTTGCGTGGACAATTTCTTACATTTTACGCTCCTGTTGGATTTTTGGTGTTGTTCTTCATCCTATGAATGCCAGTTTGCGGTTTTTTCCTACATTCCACAGCACTATGAACTGAACGCTTGTTTCAATGCAATGTTTTAGTTTCTGTTGCCGACTGTCAAATGTTTTTGCCAAAGATCGAATGTTAGTGCCAAACTTTCGAGTGTAGTTATTGAGCTGTTCGTGTAGGCATTTGTGTGTGCGTTTGTGTATTTGTGTGTGTGTGTGTGTGTGTATGTCTGTGTGTGTGTTTTGGTGTGATATAATTTTTTTGTGCTGTATGTGTGTCAAAACACACACACAGCACAAAAAAATTATATCACACCAAAACACACACACACACACACACACACACACACACACACACACACACACAAACGCATACAAATACATATATAATGTAATGTAAATTAAATAGCAAACATATGTACATATTCCAGGCCGAACATATATATATATATATATATATATATATATATATATATATATATATATATATATATATATATATATATATACAGCATAAAAAATTATATCACACCAAAACACACACACACGCACACACACACATACACAAACGCACACACAAATATATATATATAATGTAATGTAAATTAAATAGCAAACATATGTACATATTCCAGGCCACCGATGATGCCTTGCAGAAAATAAAGGCGAAACGCGTATGGCACTAAAATTGTTTTATTCAGTTGCTGTCAGACGGTCCATAAGTGAAAATTATCAATATACCGTAATATTACACGCAACTGAGGAAGAGAGGACTACAAAAGTTGAAGATGTTAGCAATACATGTGTTTTTAGATGGTCTTCCCCCCCGCCCCTCCCCCGCCCCTTTAGAAAAATGTAGTTTTGTTTTTTATCCCAAACATGTTTCAATGCAGTTGCAGCATCCATCAGTGGGCTCTTATTTTATGGCTGTTAAACATAAAGAGTGTACTGTACTGTTTACATACATGTAAATATTAGTTTTTAAAATCGTAATTACAGATTTTTGAAGAAACATATGAACTTATGAAATCTTACCTTTTTACCAAATGGCGTGGTTTTCCTGATGTGTTATATCTTTACAGTGACTGATTTCTTTCACAGTTGCAGATGACAAACTGGTCCGAGAGAGGGACAGAAGGAGAGGAACAGAAAGAGGGGGGTGGAGGAGATGGAGTGAGGGAAGAGGTGGAGGAAATGGACAGTGAAGGGGACATAGAAATGAGCATAAAGAGCGGGAAGGAGGAGATGGACTAATAGAAGATTGGAACAAGAAAGAACCCAGGCAGTGCCAGGTACTCCGTTCGTCTAAGTCCGCCCCCGTTATCTCAGTGGTCAGCGCGGCGGAATGCCACGCCACGAGGCCCAGGTTCGATTCCCCGCTAGGGCAGGAGATTTTCTCCGCTCAGGGACAGGGTGTTGTGTTGTCCTCATCGTCATTTCATCCCCATCTCCGACGCGCAAGTCGCCCAATGTGGCGTCGAATGCAATAAGTACTTGCCCTCGGCGGCCGAACTTCCTCGAATGGGGGACTCCCGGCCCACAATGCTGTACGCTCATTTCCATTTCAGATAGTCTAAAATAAATTTCGAAGGGTTTCAATGGCGTTAGCTGCACTTGGACATTGAAATGAACCAATGGTAACAAGTGAAATTTTTTTCCATGTTGGGATTCGAACTCAGACCTCCTGCGTAACGCAAGTGGTCGCCTTAACCGCCTTTTGTTTTTTTATTTTGCTCGTTGCATTTGGTTGGGGCGGACGTCACAAGCGTGAGCGTAGATCCTTTCACTCAGCTTTTTTATTACAGAGAGCAGCCGGCCTTCCGACCGAACACGCTGAGCTACCGTACCGGCGCCTCGGCCATCCGAGCACGTTTCCCTGCTGACTCAAATTGTTGTGGCGTAACAAGACAGCCACGCCACTCGGAAGTAGCCGAAATGCACGCGTTACACACGCCGGCTGGCGTGAGGTCTGAAACAGGATACGTAATGAATGCTATAAAGAAAAGTACGCAGCTGCTGTAATACTTAACTTTAATCCATCATTGTGGTACATCGCTCTTGACGATACAAATGAGACACTTTAAATACAAGCACTGTAAGGCTAATGGCGCCTTGCTAGGTCGTAGCCATGGACTTAGCTGAAGGCTATTCTAACTGTCTCTCGGCAATTGAGAGAAAGGCTTCGTCAGTGTAGTCACTGGCAAAGTCGTCCGAACCACTGGGCGAGTGCTAGTCCGTCACTCTAGACCTGCCGTGTGGTGGCGCTCGGTCTGCAATTACTGACAGTGGCGACACGCGGATCCGACATGTACTAATGGACCGCGGCCGATTTAAAGCTACCACCTAGCAAGTGTGGTGTCTGGCGGTGATACCACACAAATTACCAACCTATTACGCATTGGAGCGATGACATCGCTGTTTGGTCTCTTCCCCCAAAAACAACCAACCAATCTGTTACGCACTACTAGCGTAGCGTCACCTACCCATGAACCCCTCACTCGCTGCAAGAGATCGCACTTGGTGTGCATCTGAACCGAAAGAACTGATCTCTGGTGGACGCACCTTCTACATCTATATCAACACGGATACTCTGCAAATAATACTTAAGTGCCTGGCAGAGCGTTCATTACACCACTTTCACAAAAATTCTCTATTATTACACTCTCGAACAGCGCGCGGAAAAAGAGAACGTGTACCTTCACGTCTCGTTCCCTAGGTTTGCCGCTTGTAGACTTCTTTCTGTGGGGACAGCTTAAAAAAGCCGTCTGCAAGGACATGCCAACTACACCCGATGATATGCAACGACGTATTACTGCAGCCTGCTCGGAAATCTCCGTGTGCAGCAGTCGCTCCATTATCAGACTGGAAGTGTTTATTGCCGCTACCGGTGGTCATTTTGAACACAACCTGTGATGGTCAGTTGTCTCATTACTGGTCAGAATCCGCATAACTAATGCATCCACTTGTGATGTTCTTTAGTGTGTGCTACAGCAAGTATTGTACAAGTGTCGGTGTGAGAACTATTCAAAACACAGTATCTCGTAAACGACTCGCCCTAGAATCCTGCAACGAACGCCACTGACATTGTAATTTACCCTACATTTAGTTTGTTAATGTCAATAGGCATTGTTCCATTTAAAAAAGTGTATGTTTGCACAAACATTCCACTTTCTAACTATTATTACAATTTGTTTATTGGCTAACAACACGAACCGCTGACTACCAATACATTCTGTGAAAACCGCACATCAATAGCACTTCCCATTTCCGCAGTATTTTTGGTGCAAGTTTTATGTTCAAAAAGGTTCAAATGGCTCTGAGCACTATGGGACTTAACTTCTGAGGTCATCAGTCCCCTAGAACTTAGAACTACTTAAACCTAACTAACCTATGGACTTCACACACATCCATGTCCAAGGCAGGATTCGAACCTGCGACCGTTGGGGTCGCGCGGTTTCAGACTGTAGCGCCTAGAACCGCTCGGTCACCTCGGCGGGCTAAGTGTTAAGTGATTCACCCTCTGTATACATGGTGATTCACTAATTATTGCCACCTAGAATAACTCTGAAAGTATGATAGTAGCTGAAAAGTTTGTGGGACAAAGATAAGAAGTATGATGGTAGCTGAAAAGTTTGTGGGTCAAAGATAAGATAATAAGAAGATTGCAGCACTGCATTGATACCAACGGTCATCAGTTCGAACACTTTCTGTAAATGGATGTTCATGCCACCTTTTTGACCTTCGTTGACCTTCAAAGACCTTACTGTTACACATCATTTGATTCGTCTCGATAGCCGCAGTAGGACAATAAGTACCAAACTATAGTATCCTATTAAAAAAAAAACATAGTTGACTTCCATATCTCTGACGCGACCTCCCCTACCAACAAAAAACCAACGTCATATTATGGTCATTGTCCCATGCAAATTTTGTCCCACAAACTGTTCAGCTCCTATCATACTTTCGGAGTCATTCTTGGTGGCAATAGTTACTGACTCAGCCTGTATACAGGGTGATTATAATTAAAGCTAAACTTTCAAAACCGTGTAGAAATAACACCACTGGTCAGAATGATGTCAAATTGCAACGGAATATTATAGGAGAAGGGGGAAAACGTGTGGCAGAAGAAAGAAAACAGTGTGCAAATTGACGAATAGATGGCGCTGTATGTGTCACCATACATAAATGAAAACACCTGTCATGCGCACGACCTATTGAAGTTGGTATAAACACGCCGGGTACACGGCTTTTCTACCTTTCGCGTCTGCGGCGTTCCACATGACTGTCTTAATGCAGGATAGCGCTCTGCTTGTAAAGCTGTATTACAGGAATGATGACTGTGCACACGTCGCTCAGCAGAAGTTCCGGGCACTGAAGGCGTTGGTCCGATGACTGTCGTGGGTCTGGAGAAAATGAGTCAGAAATTCGAAAAGAGAGGTTCTTTTGGTGTGCAACCTGGTAGAGGGTGGAAACGAATTGATTTTACGTCAGTGGAGGCAGTGGCCACAGCACTGCAGGAGGAGACGAGCGATGGTGTGCAAACGCGTAGTGCACGGAGGACTGCCCGAACACTGGACATATCCGTGATCACGGTGCGTAAGATCCTACGAAACATCCTTCTTTGCTGTCCATTCAAAATCACCCATGTGCACGAGTTGCTTCTTGTTGACCTGCCAGCAAGAGAGATCTTTGCTTTAGAATTTCTTGCTCCCATGAAAGTGTACGATGACTGGCCGTGGAAGATTTTGTGGAAAGGCGAAGCACATTTCCATCTGACAGGATATGTCAATACATAGAACTGTCGAATATGGGCAACGGAAAATCCACACGCAGATCAACCAGTACCACTTCGTGCTGAAAAGGTCACTGTGTGGCGCGGGTTTACGGCATCATTTATCGCAGGGCAGGGGCGGGCAAACGTTGCACGCGGCTCGTGAGCGCGCAGCGCTGCACGTGTGCTGCTCGCGTGCAATCGTCGACTGGGGCAGTGGCGACAGCCGGCAGGTTGCGGCAGTGTAGTACCAGGCTAAGCCGCGGACGTTGATGCGTAGCGACCACTACGTAGTCAACGTTGTATTTCAAGAACCGGAAAATGCAGAGTGAAACGAGGAAACGGAGATGTGGAGATTTGCTATCTTTTAAAAAGTAATGGGAGAATCATTTTTCCTTTGTGCAAAAACGTGAAAATTCAAAATGTTTAATATGTGGCAGTATTCTCGCTGGTCAGCGGAAGTTTAGTATTGAAGGCCATTACAGCAAATTTCACAAGGCCGAGTACAATTTATTGTCGGATTCTGAGCGGATGGGGAAATCGACTGAGCTTAAGAAGAGCGATCTGACGATACTAGATGAATCTGTCGTAGTTGCTGTGGTCACGAGAGATCTGCGACTTCCTTTCGTCATGTCTCTCATGTAACTGATTTAACATTTTATGGAGCACCGTTTTCAATTTTTCAGGACGACAACAATAATAGCCCAGCGGTACGAGCTTAATATAGCGAGAGCTGGAAAACCATTTGCTGAATTAGTAAGTGTCGGTTAAGAGCAAACATCAGTGGTGAAAATTTAAGTAACTGCTTGCGTTTGTCTGTATGTAGAAATTTTGTTCCACTCCACCTGTGATAATTAAATAAAACGTATCGTAGGTAATAGGTACTCTTTCAAAACACGACATCTTTCAAGCACTCCTACTAAACTTATTTTGTTCCACTCCACCTGTGATAATTAAATAAAACATATCTTAGGTAATAGGTACTCTTTCAAGCCACGATATCTTTCAAGCACTACTACTACTAATCTTATTCCTACATTCAATAAAGCAAGCTAGGAAACAAAACGCATTGCAGAGGAAGGAGCGGACAGAAGGTATGGTGGGGAGGGGAGGGGAGGTAAGCGGGTGACCAGCTTGCCCCTGTGTGCACGCAAAACACCTGTTAACTGCACGCGTGCAAGTGCACCGCACACGTGCAGGATTCCTGCCCGCCCCTGTCATAGGGCCATAGTTTTTCGAAGAGACAGATGCTGCCAGTCCTGTTACCTGTACCGTCACTGGTAAACGCTATGAGAGTCTTTTGCGCAACCACATTATTCCAGCTCTCCAACAGCGTGACTGTGTGACTGGGATTATTTTTATGCAAGATGGCGCACCTACACACATTGCAAATCCAGTTAAGCAGCTGCTGAAGCGCCATTTCGGAAATACTAAAATTATCAGCCGCCATTTTCCGACAGATTGCCTGGCCGACCCGATCACCTGATCTTAATCCGTGTGACTTCTGGCTGTGGGGCTGTCTGAAAGATGTGGCCAGTGTTCCGATTGCAAACTTAGCTGCATTGAAGACACACACTATGCAACACATTCTGGATGTGACCCCGGAAACACTTCGATCAGATGTGGAACATGCTGTTTTTCGACTTCAACTTGTTGCAGTAATCGGTGGACAGCATACGGAACATGTTTTGCGCCAATTAAACGGAAATTAATAATCCGATTTGATTTTGATCGACGCTTTTTATGCGGTTTTTGGCCTCAGGACAATTAAAAACCGATTTTTCCCATCCGATGTGATATGCCCTTGCCGTGGTGAATGGGCTTAGGTAACTAACAGTATCACACCTGTACACCCATGCACACTGAGAACTACAGTTTGTTTAACATCGAACGTACACCTTAGATATTTTTATATTATTCATTTGTCATTTGTAGTTGACCACTTTTAAATTATGATGCTTACAGCACCATCTATTGCTAGATTTCGTAGCTATTTATTTTTCTTCTGCCGTCCGTTTTCCCGTTTCTCCGATAATTCTCCGGTGCAATTTGACGTCATTCTAACCAAAGGTGTTATTTCTGCAGCTGTTTGAAAATTTAACTTCAATTATAATCACCCTGTATATTGAGGATAAGCAGTTCTATAAGAAAAGAGCTCATATCAGAAGAGAACAGGAACTTTTGAAATGGGGTGTTACAGAAGCATGCTGAAGATTAAATGAATAAATCGCGTAACTAATGGGGATGTACTGGGAAACTGGGAAAAACTGGGAAAAAAGTAAATTCGTGGTCCAATTTTACTAAAAGATAGGACACAACTTCAGGCATCAAGGAATCGTCAGTTTGATAATGAAGGGAAGTGGGGGAGGGGGGGGGGGGGGGAAGGGGGATTGTAGAGGGAGGTCTATGAGTGAGTACAACAAGCAAGTTCAAATAGATGTAGATCGCAGTAATTATGCAGAGATGAAGAGTTTTGCACAGGTCAGACTAGAGTGGAGAATTGCATCAAACCAGTGTTCAAACTAAGGATCACAAAACAACGACAGTTGCTCATTGTTTAATTTTTAATTTCTGTGTTTACATGGTTAGACAGCTAAGACAACCTAGCCCAAATTTATCCAGAACGAATAAATATATCGAGGTGTGGTTTTGGCCAAGTCATAGAGGACAATATGGTGAACTTCCTGACGTTCAAATTAAGATACCGACTTTTTTTTTTTTCTTTATCGAGTTGAGCCTCTATGGGCGGCGTGGTAACAATCAATTTCATTTTAATGTCTACGTTTTGTTCTTGTTCCAGCTTTGACATCCTGCCAGTGTTTTCTGAGCCCATCAAAAAGTGCCTGTTTATGCTCTTCGGACAAAGGTCCCTTCCATCTTTTGGACGTTGATGCCATTTTGAAACCTCCAAAAGACGGAGAGGACCTTTGTCCGACTTTGTTTTTTTCTAATGGAACTACGAAGGTACGAACTTAAATAGTGGCAACTATTTATTCACAACCGATACAAAAGAGTTACATGTTTGCACCTGTTACTGTCCTTCAGAGTAGTCACCAGCTTTGTGTAGAACCCGTTGCCAGCGATGTGGGTGACGTAGTATACAGTTAGCAGAGCCTGTTCTGTTGATGGTGCGGATGGAGCGGTCGATAGCCTATCGAATCTCTGGAACAGTTCTGAAGCGAATGCCACGAAGTGGTTCCTTCATCTTCGGAATCAAATCAAAGTCACAAGGACTTACGTCCGGGGAGTATGGTGGATGGTACAGTACTTCCCAGTCCCATCGACCGAACAGAGCAGAAACAGCCTGCGCTGTATGCGGCCGCGCATTGTCGTGCAAAATGATGGGTGGGTTGCGCAGAAAGTGTCGCCGCTTTTTTCGCATAGCTGGTCGCAGGTGATGTTCCAAAAACGAACAGTAACACTACTTAAGTCCTTGTGACTTCGAGTTGATTCCGAAGATGAAGGAACCACTTCGTGGCATTCGCTTCAGACCTGTTCCAGAGATTCGACTGGCAGCAGACCGCTCCATTCGCACCATCAACAGAGCAGGCTCTGCTAATGGTATACTACGCCTTCCACATCGCTGGCAACAAGTTCTACACAACGCTGGTGACTACTTTGAAGGACAATAACAGGTGCAAACATGTGACTCTTTTGTATTGGTTGTGAATAAATAGTTGCCAGTATTTAAGTTCCAACCCTCGTATATACTTACCCTGTGGCATTCTGAAACAAGATTCTAAGAGAACTTCAACGATGTAACATGTCAAGAAAGTAGCGCCGCATACTACCAGGTTCCACCAGCGTCTGCCCTATTATACTTAATGTAACCAAGCTCGTAACTCTGGTACGGTTTGGGTGTTCATTATCACGGCTGCCATACCAAGAGCTCAAAATGTTGACCTTGAGCATTGCTACAAGGTATAAAGTGATTCGGGCGGACAAATACCGCTCGTTGAATTTCATCTGGAGTTAATGGTAGCACAGGATAGTGTTATAAGGCTTTCGGGAGTCGTAGATGTTTTCTAACAGACGTCTTGTTTTAATTGTCGCCACAGATAAAAGTACAGAAGTGTTAAGTTTGGTGGGTATGCAGACCATTTTGCGTTTCCTGAACGTCCCTTCCATGTTCTCGAAATGTTCTCTTACGAGTGTCTGTCGTTACTTGTACGGAATGGAAGGGACATCCGTCATGTTGGTAACACACTGATTGCCGTCTGTCCAGTGGGATGTCTTCCGACAACTGCGGCAGCACCATATCGTACGGACTCGAGATACGTGAGTGATTAGATTCCCCTCAACAAAACAGATACGAATGAAGCGGATCTTGAAAAACATGCACCAAACATCGATAGATGAAGAGAGGTATTTTAATCCACTCCTTTGAGTCAGCGTGGATTTTCAATTGACGATTAGTACACATTGTGAAGATTGACTTGCCCACGGTTTGTAAACGATGCTACTTCGTGAAACAAAGTTTTGCATACATATGCCGCTTCACTTTCAAGTTTTCATAGATAACATTTGGAGAATCGTTAACAGTTTTGGCAGTCATTGCCGTGAGCTGCAGATTTAGCTAAATATGAAGAGGATGAAATCTGGTGGAATGTGGGGTTCGCAGAACGCTCGTTTGGTTAATCCCTCTTGTGGTTCGAGATACCTCTTTGTGACATTTGCATTGTGTATTACTGTTGTTCAAATGTAATTTACAGTTCTTTCATTAGTTGCTCTTCATTTTCCTTAGAGTATTTTATTCTCTACATTTCCAGTTTCTACAACTTTTTTTTATAATGTTCGCAAACACATATCGTGAGTGCTTGGCAAGAGCTAGATACTCTTCAACATAAACAACAGCACTGCTCTAATAGTTTGGCGACTTTTGTCATAAACGATACTCACTTTTTCAACTTTCGTGTATATATTGAATGTCTCAACAGCTTTACGAATACGATATCTGATTGCTACAAGTACAATGGCAGAACACGGACAGATGAGTTATGTTATTATTATTATTATTATTATTATTCTCGTATCAGAAACATACAGTTACATGTACATACATTTTACACAGTTACGATTAAATTACTTTTAACCAAAACTTGGCCTCTTCCAGTGCATTTTCTGTTGCTTGTTGTAGGTGTTCTTCTGTAGAGGAGACATGACACAATCGACACCGAAGTATGTGCCGGACTGTCTGTTCTTCTCCACAGTCACATCGAATATCTTTTGGATCAGTGTATCCCCATTTTGCCAGGTTAACTTTTGATATTCCAACTCCGGATGTCAGTCTATTCAGGGACTTCCAAGCTGTCCATTCCCTGTCATGGCCTGGAGGTAAAGCTTCAACAACTCTTTTCCAACCAGGGGGAAGGTAGGTCGTAGCCATCCATAGTTGTAACCTACCTTTTTCAGCAATGGTTCTAAGTTCCTTTGATGCCCTAAGAAAACTCTTCCTTCACTTTAGTCGTTGCTGATGCGGTTCATGCTCGTACAGAGGATGAATAATTTCCTGTTTCACTGCCTTTCTTTTCTGTTTCGCAGCTATCTCCATTAGAACAGGTGGTGGTACTATTCCTGCGAGGTGGTAAAGCCATTCGACTGGATTGGATTTCAAGCAACCTGTTATAATTCTGCAGATTTCGTTGAGAGCTACATCCACCTGTTTGCCATGAGTTGAATTGTACCAAACAGGACAAGCATACTCTGCGGCAAAATAGCATAGTGCCATTGCAGATGTTCGGATTATTTCAGGTTGACTACCCCACTGTGATCCGGGCAGTTTCTGTAGGAGATTGTTCCTGCTGGGGACTTTCGACTTGCATTTCATGCAGTGCTTTTTGAAAGTGAGAGATCTATCAAGTGTCACTTCTAGGTATTTTGGAGTCTAGTATTGTTTCAGTTCAACACCTGACCATAGTACACTCCTGGAAATTGAAATAAGAACACCGTGAATTCATTGTCCCAGGAAGGGGAAACTTTATTGACACATTCCTGGGGTCAGATACATCACATGATCACACTGACAGAACCACAGGCACATAGACACAGGCAACAGAGCATGCACAATGTCGGCACTAGTACAGTGTATATCCACCTTTCGCAGCAATGCAGGCTGCTATTCTCCCATGGAGACGATCGTAGAGATGCTGGATGTAGTCCTGTGGAACGGCTTGCCATGCCATTTCCACCTGGCGCCTCAGTTGGACCAGCGTTCGTGCTGGACGTGCAGACCGCGTGAGACGACGCTTCATCCAGTCCCAAACATGCCCAATGGGGGACAGATCCGGAGATCTTGCTGGCCAGGGTAGTTGACTTACACCTTCTAGAGCACGTTGGGTGGCACGGGATACATGCGGACGTGCATTGTCCTGTTGGAACAGCAAGTTCCCTTGCCGGTCTAGGAATGGTAGAACGATGGGTTCGATGACGGTTTGGATGTACCGTGCACTATTCAGTGTCCCCTCGACGATCACCAGTGGTGTACGGCCAGTGTAGGAGATCGCTCCCCACACCATGATGCCGGGTGTTGGCCCTGTGTGCCTCGGTCGTATGCAGTCCTGATTGTGGCGCTCACCTGCACGGCGCCAAACACGCATACGACCATCATTGGCACCAAGGCAGAAGCGACTCTCATCGCTGAAGACGACACGTCTCCATTCGTCCCTCCATTCACGCCTGTCGCGACACCACTGGAGGCGGGCTGCACGATGTTGGGGCGTGAGCGGAAGACGGCCTAACGGTGTGCGGGACCGTAGCCCAGCTTCATGGAGACGGTTGCGAATGGTCCTCGCCGATACCCCAGGAGCAACAGTGTCCCTAATTTGCTGGGAAGTGGCGGTGCGGTCCCCTACGGCACTGCGTAGGATCCTACGGTCTTGGCGTGCATCCGTGCGTCGCTGCGGTCCGGTCCCAGGTCGACGGGCATGTGCACCTTCCGCCGACCACTGGCGACAACATCGATGTACTGTGGAGACCTCACGCCCCACGTGTTGAGCAATTCGGCGGTACGTCCACCCGGCCTCCCGCATGTCCACTATACGCCCTCGCTCAAAGTCCGTCAACTGCACATACGGTTCACGTCCACGCTGTCGCGGCATGCTACCAGTGTTAAAGACTGCGATGGAGCTCCGTATGCCACGGCAAACTGGCTGACACTGACGGCGGCGGTGCACAAATGCTGCGCAGCTAGCGCCATTCGACGGCCAACAGCGCGGTTCCTGGTGTGTCCGCTGTGCCGTGCGTGTGATCATTGCTTGTACAGCCCTCTCGCAGTGTCCGGAGCAAGTATGGTGGGTCTGACACACCGGTGTCAATGTGTTCTTTTTTCCATTTCCAAGAGTGTATTTTCAACTTGCGAGTGGCTTCCTTGTTTCTCAAATGAAAAACACACACTTGGGCCTTTGATGGGTTTGGTTTAAGCTGTTTATGTTGTAGCATCTGGATAGATTTTCAAGGGCATTCGTGAGGTTATTCTCTACTGATTCAAAATCTGTGCTCTGGGTGGTTAGTGTGAGGTTGTCACCATATAAGAAGCTCCTGGTGTTTGAGGCTATAGGTTGGTCGTTCGTGTATATATTAAACAAAATTGGAGCCAAACCACTTCCTTGTGGGAGGCCATTCTTCTGTAGTCTCCATCGACTACGCTGTCCTTGAAAGTCGACGAAGAACCTGCAATTCTGCAGAAGGGTGTCGATGAGTCTGATTAGACCTAAATCTTTGGTCAGATTGTAGACCTTGACTAGTAGTTGCTGGTGACACGAAAGGAGCCTCCGAGAAGACTGCGATGATCTGCAATCAGAATGACAAAATCAATCGGGCTTACCCTGGGCAACATCAGAATATGAATCAAAATAATCTGACGGCTGATCCTTTCACACCAGAAACATGTGTACCTGAGTTATGTGTCTGCTTACATGTGCGGTAATAGGGCAGACATTGTCGAACTTCTTCTCGTGATGTCGGGACACTGCTTTGTGGCGCTGTTGTGTTGGTACTATCTGATCGAGTCCCATGCATGTTACGCCGTTGAACTTCTCTTAGAAGATTCTTTCAAATGCCACAGAAAAGAGCGTATAGTTCCATTAGAAAAACAACAAAGTCGGTGTCATCATTCGGCGACTGTAAGTTATTAAAATTGCTTAAGAAAGGCGTCAAATTCGCCATATTGTCACTTACAACTTGGGGAAAACCCCACCTCGATGTATTTATTCATTCTGGACGTATTTAGGATGGGCTATCTTAACTGCCTCACTGTATATTTCTAAAGCATATGCCTGACAGTACTTCAGGAACCACTATCATTTCCTCTCGCCCCCCCCCCCTCCCTCCCTATTTCTTCCCACTAGTGACCACTTTTTCTGTTCCATTCAATAATTACGAGTGGTAAGAATGTCTGCTGAAAAGACTCTATGTCATCTGTGAATGTTGGAGACACTAATACATTGTTTGTCTATGTTTAGAATACACGAACTCGAAATTACGCCAATAAAACGCTTCATGTTGCGCAACGTCTCTGTTACAGCGTCTGCCAGTCAAGTTCAACTAGCATTTCTGTGGCGCTCTCGCACTTCCTACACGAACCCATGATGGAAACTGATGCTCGTATTCAGATTTTCTTAATTTTCTGCTTTCAACAAATGTGTTAAGCGTCCAGACTAACAAACAATACTAAAGAATCGGTCGAGGTTTTTGTAACTTACATCTTTCGTGGGAAAATTACAATAATTCTCCTAATCATGCTATCAATGAATCTCGGTTGCCTTCTGCCTATTATAAAAGTGATTTTACGTTGTTACATTTTAGACCGCTCTGGGCGTAATTTATGCAATGTTTTACTGTTATTATTATTTTCAGTGATTGACTGCCAAGCATGTCAACGAGGAGCAGTGAGTCCTGCCATCTGTTTGCTACTTTCGTTTATGTTGAGGGTCCACTTTCAATACCTGCAACAAACTTCACTCCTCGAAACTCCCTGGCAGATTAAAACCGTGTGCCGGACCGAGACTCGAACTCGGGACCTTTGCCCTTCGCGGACAAGTGCTCTACCAACTGAGCTACCCAAGCACAACACACGCCCCGTCCTCAGAGCTTTACTTCCGCTAGTACCTCGTCTCCTACCTTCCAAACTTTACAGAAGGTCTCCTGGAACCATGCAGGACTAGCACTCCTGAAAGAAAGGATATTGCGGAGACATGGCTTAGCCACAGCCTAGGGGATGTTTCCAGAATGAGATTTTCACTCTGCAGCGGAGTGTGCGCTGATATGAAAGATAGCGTGAGCCTGCTAATGGTAAAGGTCCCGAGTTCGAGTCTCGGTCCGGCATACAGTTTTAATCTGCCAGGAAGTTTCATATCGGCGCACACTCCGCTGCAGGATGAAAATCTCATTCTGGAACTTCAAACCTCAGTAGTTTTTCCGCATTTTGCAACAATTTTCTGACGTTTCGTTTTCCTTATATAGAGGTAGGACAAAAATATGAACACATCAAAAACACAACGCATTACCATGCCAAAAAAGTGTAGAAAATACGTTGGCATTTTAAACAGCTTCCAGTCGTCTCGGAATGGGTAAATACAGGTCCAGTGTGGTTTCCAACGGAATCTCATAATTCTTGCTGCAAAATAGCGGCCATTTCAGGTAACGATGATGGGGGTGCACAGCGATCACGCACCCTCTCTCTCTTAAGTAAACCATAAAGGGTCAGTAATGTTCAGATCTAGTGACTGTGGTAGCCAGAGTAGATGATACAATTCATCTTCTTTATTTTTAAAAAAAAAAAAAAAGAACACACACAACCTGGGCGATGCGAGCTGTGTGAACAAGGGCCCAGTCGTCTTCGAACACAGTATCACTATTGGGGAATTAACACTGGACCATGGGATGGACCTGATCAGCCAGATGGTCACATAATCACTGGAAATAATGCAACCTTGCTGAGTAACCAGGAAGCCCATGGAATACCAAGATACGGCTGCCCAAATCATTCTTGGAACACAAACTCGGCCAGGAGTTGGAAACAATGTGAAACTAGATTCACCCGACCAAATAATATTTTTCCATTGCTCCATAATCCATGTTCTACGGCTTCGGCACTACATTTTTCTGTAACGGGTATTTTCATCACTGATTAGCGGTTTTGGAATTCCATCTCGCCCTCCACATGCCTGCGTGTAGTGCTCCCTTCGCGTTGGTACTGACAGGGTTCTCCAGTTCGACATTCAGTTCTGCAGTGATTTTTGCAGCTGTCATCCTCTTATTTTTAGTCAGAATATTCTTTAGTGACCGACCACCACGATCATCCGCCACATATTTTCGCCCGCGTTTTGAGTTAGCGGATGATGTTTTTCCGCTTTCCCTGTATGCGGAATAAATCTTGGATATTGTGCGTCTGGAACACAAAAGGCGTCGACTCCTTGGGTTACTGAAGCAGCCAGCATACGAGTTCCAACAATTTGCCTACGTTCGAATTAACTTAGCTCAGACATAATGCGCTCGCAGGTACATAGAACACTGTCCTGGCCACGACTCACACTTGCAACAAAAAATTGGTTCAAATGGCTCTGAGCACTATGCGATTTAACTTCTGAGGTCATCAGTCGCCTAGAACTTAGAACTAATTAAACCTAACTAACCTAAGGACATCACACACATCCATGCCCGAGGCAGGATTCGAACCTGCGACCGTAGCGGTCGCACGGCTCCAGACTGTAGCGCCTAGAACCGCACGGCCACTCCGGCCGGCGCATTTGCAACATATATAGGTCGTTGCACAGGTGCCGTTCGTAGGTTGGCAATCTTTTCTGATACGAAGACAATGCTGCAAATGCGAAACGTTATGTATGTATTATTTGAAATCTCCTGAGTGAGCGCGCCAAGTTTCCGCCAATTTCTACAGATCGCGTAGCTGCAGGACAGTTTCAAAATGGCGTCTGTAGGTGATGTACGTTACAAGAAACGTGCCGTCATTGAATTTTTCACGGCAGAGAAAGAAACCGTGGAGAATATTCACAAACGCTTCTGGAAAGTCCACGGAGCATCTGGTATCGACAGCAGTACAGTTATCCCTGGGAACGGAGTCTGAGGTCATCAGAAGGCGGTTCGGCGGAGCTCTACGATTTGCAGTGGTCGGGGTGGCCATCCGCGGCTGCCACACCTGACATGCTGTAGCGCGCTGATGTCATTCGCGAGGACAGACACATTCCGACACGAGAAGACATTTTGAGGACGACGAGGAAGTGATTCCCACAGTGAAGCACTGACTCCGTCACCAGGACAAGGATTGGTACCGACAGGGCATACACGCCCTTGCTTCGCGCCGGAGGAAGGCCATAGAACGGGAGGGAGATTACGTGAAGAAATAGGGTATGTAGATAAAACGCCATTCTTTCGTGTGTGAATTCTCATTATGTTCAATAAAAAATTGTTGAAGAAAAAAAATGCCGTTCATTACTCTTGTACAACAACGCAGTCTGCAGACTAGGCTAGCATCTGGACCTTGCATTTTAAGGATTTTTTCCATATTTTTGTCCAACCCTGTATGTAACAGCATCTTCAGGGTACAGACTAGTGGTGCATCCGACATCACCCATCAAATCATTTACGTACAGCATGGAAAGGAAGGATTCGATTGCACTCTCTTCCTTTGTGCAAGGATCTAATTTTGCAACTAACGATGTCTTCCGGTTAAGAACACGTTGTATGTGCTAATCCAGTACTAAGGCTGGCCCGATATTGTTCTCTAGGCGACATTGCGGAAGTCACAGACGAATTGAGGGACTGGACCACAAGATCGCTGTTTGTGTAATCAACGTTGATTTCTACAGACGGGATTTTCATTCTCCGAAAACATAATAATACGCTATATATAACACGTTCTATAATTCTACAATATATATATACGTCAGTGACATAGAACTACAATGAAGCGGTGATTTCTTGTCATAAAGGAAATCTTTAGTAAAAATAGATGCGAAGCCATCGAGTGAAACAGAAGTGATATATGGCGTTCTCCATGGAAGTGTTATAGGTCCTCTGCTCGATTTAATCTACATACACGATTTGGGATCTACAAACACGATTTGGGAGACAATGTGAACAGCCCTCTTAACTTCTGTGCAGATGATGCTGTCATTTCCATCTAGTAAAGTCATCAGAAAGTCAGTGAGAATTACGAAAGGTTTGGACAAGACATCTGTATGGTACTAAGGGTGGTGACTGACTCTAAAAACAACTTGTTAAATTTCGTTTACACGATAGAGTTACAAATTTAAAGGTTGTCGGTTAAACTAAATAGTCTGCCTAGGGATTACGGTACATTTACGAACAACTATACATTGGAACCATCACATAGATAACATTGTGGGGAAGGCGAACCAAAGACTGCGTTTTACTGGCAGGAAACTTAGAAGATTCAACAAATATATCTAAAAGACTGCTTATACTACGCTTGTTCTTCCTCTGCTAGTGTGTCGCTGGATAGTATTGGATCTCTGCCAGACAGGATTGACCGAGGACATGGAAAAACTGCAAAGAAGGGCAGCTCTTTTTGTATTATCAAGAAATGCTGCAGAGTGTGCCAGGGATATGATACGCGAGCTGGGGTAGCAACATGAAAGCAAAGACGTTTCTCGTTACGACGAGATCTTTGCACAAAATTTCAATCACCAACTTCCTCCTTCCTTTGTTGACTCCCGCCTAAAGAGGGATGGTTGGCCATCTTAATTTAAGAGAAATCAGAGCTCGCACGGAAATAATTAGGTGTTCATTTTTCCTACATGTTATTCGAGAACGGGACGGTCGACAAATAGTCTGAACGTGATTCTGTGAAATTCTGCCAAGCACTTGAGTGAGAATTGCAAGATTTGTGATGCAGATATAGATGCACATCTATCTGACAAATCTTCTTGAAAGTAGAAATGTTCCGCTCCTTTTTCCAATCATATGGTGCGCTTCATTGCTACAGGGACATACGATAAACTGCTGGTAAAGGAGTTCGCATACCATCAAGATTCCTACAATTGTCACATCAGTTCCAGATGCCTCTTCTCTGTTGCGTGATTGTAACTGATTTTCTATTCTCCGATCACTTACGCGACAAGGATGCGGAAGGTGCTAATACAAGTGTAATACAACAGGATGATAGATATAAACTTAAATTGTGTGAAGAACCGTATAATCCTGCGGTAACCTAATCTTGTAATGTTACACTGAATGAATTTAAGTGTATTAGTCAATAGTGATTAATTACCCCCAGGGTAGCCGAGGGCGTTAATGCGCTGCTTCCTGGACTCAAGTAGGAGCGCTGGCCCCGGGTCGAATCCGCCTGACGGATAAACGACGAGGGCCGGTCTGCCGACCAGCCTGGATGTGGTTTTTAGGCGGTATTCCACATCCTGCTTGGTGAATCCCGGGCTGGTCCCCACGTTCCGCCTCAGTTACACGACTCACACACATCTGATAAAGTTTGCACTATTCCATAGCGTACACTAGACGCAGACAGCTGGGGTCCACTAATTCCTTCCTGGGGAGTTCGAGGTGACGGAAGGAAGGGCATCTGGCCACCCCCTGCAACTAACACTGCCAAATTAATAGTAACACGGCCGACCCCGCGTTGAAGCAGGAGCAAGGCCCCAAGAAAGAAAGTCAAGAGTGATTAATTCCACGTGTGGGATTATGAGGTAAAAATAATGACACTAGATTTACTCTCCAACTCAAAATCAGTGAAGTTGTACTCACATATTCGCCCTCTACCTTTACTGAAGCATGCAAAAAACAGAATCAAACTGGAAATTCTCTGACGTTAAATGAAACTAGTTCCCACAAGTATAAAGTACCAGTGTTGTTGAATAAGAAGTATGCATGTTATGATTGTACTGAATTCCCCAACTCGTGCAATTTTTGTTGTATTGTAGACATGCCAGCTATCAGATTTGAATGGAGCACCCTCTGCGGTTCTCAGCCAGTCATATCACCTACGGTACGTTTGTTCGCACTCCGTATAATGGCGGTTTGCAAAACCGTCCCTGTCGCAATTTGAATTATTTATTATTGAGAAATCGAAATAATCAGAACATGGCAAATGCAGTAGATAATTGAAAGCATTTGTTATTACTGTTTTACAAATTAACAGAAAAACTGTAGTTAGGAATGTGAAGTAAAACTACATTCATACATCTAAAAATAATAAGTGAATAAATTTTTTTAAAAAACTGACAGCAAAGAATTTTCCGAATGGGACGGAAATCGGTAGATGTTATGTACATGTACAGACAAACAAATGATGACAATTTCAGAAAAACTTATGAAGCTTCATAAATTGACCAAGTCAATAACGTGTTAGCCCACATCTGGCCCTTATGCAAGCGGTTATTCGCGTTAGAATTGATTCGTAGAGTTTTGGATGTCCTCGTGAGGGATGTCCCACAAAATTCTATCCAAATGGCGCGTTTGATCGCCAAAACCACGAGCTGGTTGGAGTGCCCCATCCATAATGCTTGAAACGTCCGCAGTGGGGGAGAGATCCGGCGACCTGGCTGGCCAAGGTAGAGTTCGGGAGGCACGAACACAAGCAGTAGAAAATCGCCGTGTGCGGGTGGGCGTTATCTTGCTGAAATGTAAGCCCAGGACGGCTTGCCATGAAGGGCATTCATGTCCGAAGGACCTCTGCATCGTTTTGCTTAACAACAGAGGCACTGCAATATCATATTTATCCGCCGATCGGACAACGACTTTCAATTAAAATGTCCTCAAAAAATGGTTAAAATAGCTATAAGCACTATGGGACTTAACATCTGAGGTCATCAGTCCCCTAGACTTGTTGTTGTTGTTGTGGCCTACAGTCCTGAGACTGGTTTGATGCAGCTCTTCGTGCTACTCTATCCTGTGCAAGATTCTTCATCTCCCAGTACCTACTGCAGCCTACATCCTTCTGAACCTGGTTAGTGTATTCATCTCTTGGTCTCCCTCTACGATTTTTATCCTCCACGCTGCCCTCCAATACTAAATTGGTGATCCCTTGATCCTCAGAACATGTCCTACCAACCGATCCCTTCTTCTAGTCAAGTTGTGCCACAAACTCCTCTTCTCCCCAATTCCATTCAATACCTCCTCATTAGTTATGTGATCAACCTATCTAATCTTCAGCATTCTTCTGTAGCACCACATTTCTAAAGCTTCTATTCTCTTCTTGTCCAAACTATTTATCGTCCACGTTTCACTTCCATACATGGCTACACAACATACAAATACTTTCAGAAACGACATCCTGACACCTAAATCTATACTCGATGTTAACAAATTTTTCTTCTTCAGAAACGCTGTCCTTGCCATTGCCAGTCTACATTTTCTATCGTCTCTACTTCGACCATCATCAGTTATTTTGCTCCCCATATAGCAAAACTCCTTTACTACTTTAAGTGTCTTATTTCCTAATCTAATTCCCTCAGCATCGCGCCGGCCAGAGTGGCCGATCGGTTCTAGGCGCTACAGTCTGGAACCGCGCGACCCCAACGGTCGCAGGTTCGAATCCTGCCTCGGGCAGCCGCGTGGTTCCGGACTGAGGCGACTAGAACCGCTCGGCCACAGCGGCCGACAAAATGTCCTCCCCTGTTCGGAATTACGTAATGTGTGTACGAGGACAGATTGTGATGCAGGAATGACGACATATGATGTTTGGGTCTGGCCACAAGTGGTACAGGAATAGCCAAAGCGGTTAAGAAGACCAATCGCGTAAAGCGGGAAATCCGGATTCAAGTCGCACACCGGCACAAACTTTCATTGTCGTCATTCCCTTATACAGGTACATCCGAAGGTTGTTCGTACTCGCAACTGCGAATACATTTTATGCATTTCGAAACCGCTGTGGTCGCCGCAGTGGCTTCGGACATACATGCAGGTCTGTGGGGATACTGCGTCGTTCTTCTTAACAACACAGGCACCACAATATCGTACGTACAGATGGACTGAAACATTTATGTTCGGTTAGATGTATGGGTAATATTTGAATTTAATGGCGCTTGTTATAAGGAATAAAACAAAATAATAAAAGAAAAAAGATATTTATAAAGGCTTCCTAGAGCTACACCATTACAAGCTATGTGACCAAAAGCTGTAGGATGCCCATTGTTATTTCGTTGCAAAGAAGCTATTCATATAAATACTGAAGTAACGCCTCCGAATTTTGTATTCTACGCTGTGGCTGAGCGGTTCTAGGCGCTTCAATCCGGAAAAGCGCTGCTGCTACGGTGGCAGGTTAGAATCCTGCCTCGGGCATGGATGTGTATGACGTCCGTAGGTTAAGTTAGGTTTAAGTAGTTCTAAGTCCAGGGGACTGATGACCTCAGATGTTAAGTCCCATAGTGCTCAGAGCCATTTGAACCATTTTTTTGTATTCTATTCTCAGCGTCGGTTGAGGTATTACATGTCATGCATATTACTCGGTCGACTTTCCTGATTTGCTGACGCAAGCTGCAACCCTCTGATTTTCAGGGGCTCCGAATTGTGGCGTGTAGCATGGCGCTGTGTAACGTAACTATGTAGGTGTGTGAGAAACAGCGAGCTGCCTCCACTTGGTACTCATAGAAGAACGGAAGCTTGGAGCACCCTCTCCTTTATCATGACGATTCCGTTCTATGCACGATCGCTGCGACATCTACTACAATCCGACGCATTTGGTTCACTGTTATCGATCGTCCTCCATGCAATGCCGACTTGGCCCCACCAGATTTTCATGTTTCCAAAATTTGAAGAATACCTTCGATGGCTTCACTTTCATAGTGATGAAACGGTGCAAGCAGAGGTGAGGTGGTGGCTCTGTCAACAAAGCCAAACATCGTACAGCGACGGTATCGTCAACTGGTCTCTCGTTGGGAGAACTGTGATCGTCGTCAGTGTGCGTCTGAAGCAGTGAAGGCAGAAGTTATATGCATTCATCTAGAAAAGTAGTGAATAAAAGCTGCCGGGATTTTGATCGAATTGTCTGTAAAAAAACTTACGGAAATGAAGGATGTCTAAGGGTGACGTTGCTATGTTCATCGTCCATCATACACCAAACGGTGACTTGGCGTAAGTTCCCAAAATGTGTGGTGCGCTTACTCTACAGGTTGTACTCGGCACACTTACCGCTATGCAGTAGTAACTTCATGTTGGTCTCTGCAGTACTGTACGAGGAGACAGTTTGCATCTATGTGGGCACTTTATGAACTCTAGAAATGTTATAATTAGGAAGTTTAGGCATTCAGACGAAGCGGAAGGCCATTTTTGTTACAACGAGTGTTCTCCAGAATGTCAAAGTATGTCTTCATCATCACGTACCACTTTATGAGTTCATTTGCACCCTTACGAAAAGTGTGAGGGGTGTCTAAAAAAAACGGAATGTTTCAATTTCAAGTCCGGTGGTCGGGGCGATCAAGGTAGAGGAGACACATCCGTTTGTTCCTCAGGGTGGTCCACCCGAGGATACCAGTAACTGCGGCGGGCACTTAATGAAAAACGCATCGTATGTTTCGATACCATGCATCCTGATACACTTGGTTTAGACAGAAGTGCAGCTCCAGGGTTCGGTACTGAAGGCGGCCCATAGTTTCAGCGTTTGTTACTCTCTCCGCCTCCTCCCCCCCCCCCCCCCCAAAAAAAGCGCAGCTTGCCGTCGTCCCCACTTTTAACGTGTTTAACGTCACATAGTTGGTGAAAGTACCTCTTTAATTACTTTTTTCTTAAACAATGACCTACAGATTTTTCCCTGACAAGGACAACTCAAACTAACCTATTCATTTATTACCCACAATAAACAAGTCCAACGCAATCTGACTGTTATTGATTGACAACACGACTTCCAATAATTAACACAAAAGAATGGTCTCGAATTGCAAGAAATCCTAACAATAATACAAATCCAAAACATATGAAATAAAAGAAATATGAAACTACCTCCAACTCTTAAATGCGTAAACTCATTCCAATCACGAATTCCGATAGTGCAAACCCCGTTCATTTTCATAAGTCACTTACCTCACAGAAAATCTTCATAACACGAAGTACATCAATTACAGCAAGTAGCAACAACGGCCAGCTGAATAAAGAGATTCTAACTACTATAGACTCTTAACTACTAGGAGGCATTTGGTTAGCAAAAAGAAAGATTTTGTTGAAGAGCAAACACTGTATTTAGAAAATTTTACGTTATTCGTGTGACTTCCAGTTCTAAAAATTTTATAGTTGTCAATAATTCCACTGCCCAAACTTTATCAACCATGCATCCATCCTCATACATTCCCTCGTGTGTTTTCTTATAAAAACATCATTTCGCCTCACTTTACAATGCATGTCCTACCAACACAGACTCTCCACTGAGAATATCACGTCCATACACTTCTCCATCCATTCGCTAACTGCTAGTCCGTCCAACCACAGAATCTTTTGCCTCTCTTGCCGAGGGCGGAGAGCGCTGTCAGCGATGTTAACTCAGTCTATAGCGCTGCCAACATACAAACAGGCTACTTACAGTGGCTACAATTTTAATAACAGTAAAAGAACGCTGAGCTCTGGAGCGAGTTCGACATTCTAACACATAGCAAAGGTCGTCCATTGAGTTTCAGGTCGGGACACTGGGTAGGCCAGTGCATTTCAAATATGTTACTGCCCACAAACCAATGCCTCACGATTCCTGCATTCTGAGAGGGGGCATTGTCATGCTAACACCGACAACCATCGTCTCCGAACTGTTCCTCTATTGTACGCAGCACGTGATGCTGTAAAACATCCTTCGCATTCAGCGTTTCCTTAAGCACAGTAAAGTGACTATACCCTTCGTACTTCACTGTTGGTACTACATATGGTGGTATATAGTGTCCTCAAGACATTCGCCAAAACCAAACCCCTCTGTTGGGTTTCCGCAAGATGTATCGTGATTCATCACTCCAAATCTCTCGTCGCCAACCATCTACTGTGTAGTGGCCTCGCTCTTTAGTCTGCTTCAAGCGTCGCTTAGCATTGATTACAAAAATGTGTGACTTATGATGAGCTGCCCGATCATTGTATCCCATTCTTTAGAACTCCGTACGCATAGTCGTTATGCTGGGTGGACTGTTGGTAGCACTTTAGAGCTCGCGAGTGATAACTTCCTGATTTCATGCAGTTTTCACAATGAACTTGTGCAGTAGATGAGGCCTCGTCTTGGTTTACCACGTCACAGTCACATCATAACAGTCGACTTGAATAGCTTTAGAAGGGTTGAAATGTCTCTGATGGATTTGTTACTCAGATAATATCCAATGAATAGTCCACATTCGAAGTCACTGAGCCGTCCTTACCGACCCATTTCCTGTTACTGCTTCTCCGTTGATCGTACAATGCTCCTTCGCTCTCTCCTTTTATACTGGCGGTTTCGTCTCGTATGACATCTAGCGGTCAGTTCCGCTTTACGTAGGGATGTCCGCAGACTGTAGATCAGATAGTATACAAAGTCGAAATACGCTGAAGCGCCAAAGATACTGGTACAGGCATGCGTATTCAAATACAGAGATATGTAAACAGCAGAATACGGCGCTACGGGCGGCAACGCTAATATAAGACAACAAGCGTCTGGCGCAGTTGGTAGAGCGCTAACTGAAGCTACAATGGCATATTATCAAAGTTTAAATGACTTTCAACGTTGCGTTGTAGTCGGCGCACGAGCGATGGGACACACCATCTCCGACGTAGTGATGAAGTGAGTATTTTCCCGTGCACTAGTGTGCCAAGAATGGAATCACGTAAAACATCAAATCTACGACCTCGCTATGGCCGGAAAAAGATCCTGCAAGACCGGGACCAACGACGACTGAAGCGAATCGTTCAACGTGACAGAAGTGCACCCCTTCCGCATATTGCTGCAGATTTCAGTGCTGGGCCATCAACAAGTGTCAGCGTGTGAACAATTCAACGAGATATCATCGATATGGGCTGTAAAAGCCGAAGGCCCACTCGTGTACCCTTCATGACTGCATAACACAAAGCTTTACGCTTCGGCTTAGCCCCTCAACACCGACATTGGACTGTGATGACTGGAAACATGTTGCCTGGTCGGACGAGTCTCATTTCAGAGCGTATTGACCGGATGGACATGTATGGGTACAGAGACAACCTCATGAATCCATGGACCCTGCATGTCAGCAGGAGACTGTTCAAGCTGGCGGAGGTTCTGTAATGATGTAGGACGTGTGCAGTTGGAGTGATATGGGGCCCCTGATACGTCTAGATATGACTCTGACAGTTGACACATACGTAAGCATCCTGTCTGATCTCCTGAATCCATTCATGTCCATTGTGCATTCTAGCAAATATTCAAACGTGTGTGAATTCCTAAGGGACCAAACTGCTGAGGTCATCGGTCTCTAGACTTACACACTACTTTAAATTAACTTATGCTAAGAACGACTCACACACCCACGCCCGAGGGAGGACTCGAACCTCCGGCGGGGGAAGCCGCGCAATCCCTGCCATGGCGCCTCGAACAGCGCAGCCACTCCGCGCGGCTGCATTCTGGCGGACTTCGGTAATTCCAGCAGGACAATGCGACACCCCACACATTCAGAATTGCTGCAGAGTGGCTCCAGAAACACTCTTCTGAGTTTAAACACTTCTGCTGGCCACCAAACTCCCCAGGCAAGAACACTACTGAGCATATCTGGGATGCCTTGCAACGTGCTGTTCAGAAGAGACTGCCGCACCCTCGTATTCTTACGGATTTATGGACAGCCCTGCAGGATTCATGGTGTCAGTTCCCTCCAGCACTACGTCAGACATTAGTCGAGTCAAAGTGTGTTGTAATAATAAAATAATATATATATACACTATAAGAATACTGCTGTGTATATGAATGGAAAGGAAACTTAATTTAAAGTACATTACAATTGCATCATTAGAAATGTTGAGCTTGTACGATTTTTGGCAAATCGGACTACCTCTCTTATATTTCAATTATAGATGCAGGCAGTGGGCTTCAGGTACACCAATGCATGTCAAAAATAAGAAAATCCTCCTTGCTTAGTTCCACTGCACTTCAATGAAAAGTACTTAATACTAATATCAAATCTTCTCTTATTTCGCAACATGTATGATACAAAACACTCGTAGCCCGTCATACTCCGAGCCGTACTTCTTAAGAGAAACTTTGAAACCTTCTCGTCTCCTCTATATCTCTTTTGTTGTTACGCAATAACCGTCTCCTCTATATCTCTTTTGTTACGCAACCTTCCCTTTTACAATAACCTATGAAACCTTTCCTTAGGATTTCTATCTCTTGCTTAATAATAACAAATGAAATCTTCCCTTTGAAATTTATTCTCTTTCTCAATCTTCGCATACAAATTTAATTGCTGCTTATTAAAAGTGATTTTCTGATTATTTCGATGAAACATAAAATGTGTCGTCGTCGTGGCTCTCAGTCGTTACCTGCAATAACCCAAAAGTGTTCCTTACCTTTTTTACTGTTACCGGATTGCCATCTGACTGCTACATCGAACTGCGACATGAATATACTTACTCTGTTTTACTATACTCTATTAGCTGCTGGTGGGCTGTCATAATAAGTGGCTGTGTTTATTACCAAAGTTGGCTTAATTCTTTAATACGAAAGCTGACGTTATTCTTTAATTAATTTGACTGAAGTTACGTAATTCATAGTTAAACTTTTTCTTGACAACAATACAATTTTGCGAAGTTTTACGTTGATGGTTTTTGAGATGGATTATAATCAGTAATGCAATAATGCTGGCAACAATTAATTATATTCTGAATGAAATGATTTTACAAACGTTCAAATGGGACTTACTTTTTACAATAATCTTGCAACTAGCAATGCGCAAACATACCTTCAGTAGTCTTGAGTTTCTCAAAAAATTAATTCAACAATATTAGTTTCTCTTATGATAATAGTTAGCTGATGTCTCTGTACATCCGTTTATAATCTCTTGTAAATCATAGCTGGTGGTTGGCAGGCACACCGCTCCTCTCAACATCTCGCTTCAGACCTGCTACCGACTCGCTTCACATCTCGCTTACTACTGACTTCCTACGAACGCTGGAGTGCGTTCTCTCCTGCCAACAATGCTTTCAGGTGCAGACAATCCCTGCTACCATTATAAAATGTATCAATGCGTGGTCTTTCCCGCTCTTTTCTTAAAATGTATCCACACGCGGTCTCTTCCGCCCTTTTTTAAAATTATATCAATGTGCGGTCTCTCTTGCCAACGATACTTTGGTGCAGACATTCCCTGCTACTACAATTATTTCCAACATGACAAATATTAATTATTCCTACTTAATGCTATTAATAAAATATAAACATCTTTCATAAAGTGTGGTTTGACAATAGACAATAGAAATATACACGTCTTGCAACTTCTACATACAAGAGAGTCAGAACCAAAATTATGTACAAGGAAAAATGAATGATGTTTTTTTTTTCTTCATTTGTCTGTTCTTTACCGCCCATTCATAATTAACGTCTTTGCCAACGCTTATGGTCGACCGGTGTTTCACTTTTTGTTTTTAATAAATTTTAACTTTACGATATCCTGGTCTTCTGCGTACTCGCGGGGGCGCTACACGATATTAGGCAGGTGTCCCAGTTTCTTTGGCTCTTCAGTGTATATAATCACTGTCGTCGGTATTTCGTTTAACACTACAACTGTGGTCACAGACCTGGAGAGTATGACTATACGATCGTGTAAACGACAGACTGTTTCAATCGTTTCCGCCTACGTTCAGGAAGTTCGTCTTTTTGTTTTATCGTGTTTTTCTCCTTACTGATGGGTTCTTTTCTTTTCGTCTTCCTTATTGATTTCCTGTTGTTCGCCAGTTCTGCCTGTGGACTCACGAACTGTGCTGGATTTGTTGTCGACAGCAGGGACGTTCAGCCTGTGAATGTGCGACTTTTATGTCGGTAGATTGTTACCGGTGAGGTTGGAAGCCCGTCCAGGGGAGCACGCCCTCATGTAAACAACTGAAAAGCAACCTGTGTTAAATGTAGCTTGCAATTTCTGCAGTTTCTTTTCATTAACATAGAGGCTAAGTTTTCTCTAAAGGTTAACTATGAAGATTGGACATTTATGTATATAATAATACATACACTTCTTATTCAAAAGTTTTTTTTTTTACTTGAAGAGGATGGGGTATCATGGCACCCCTCTCCCCAAGACGTCCATCCCTTTCTTCCCTCGGATAAGCATTTTTTTTTTTTTTTGTCATCCGTCTACTGACTGGTTTGATGCGGTCCGCCACGAATTCCTTTCCTGTGCTAACCTCTTCATCTCGGAGTAGCACTTGCAACCTACGTCCTCAATTATTTGCTTGACGTATTCCAATCTCTGTCCTCCTCTACAGTTTTTGCCCTCCACAGCTCCCTCTAGTACCATGGAAGTCATTCCCTCATGTCTTAGCAGATGACCTATCATCCTGTCCCTTCTCCTTATCAGTGTTTTCCACATATTCCTTTCCTCTCCGATTCTGCGTAGAACCTCCTCATTCCTTACCTTATCAGTCCACCTATTTTCAACATTCGCCTATAGCACCACATCTCAAATGCTTCGATTCTCTTCTGTTCCGGTTTTCCCGCAGTCCATGTTTCACTACCATACAATGCTGTACTCCAGACGTACATCCTCAGAAATTTCTTCCTCAAATTAAGGCCAGTATTTGATATTAGTAGACTTCTCTTGGCCAGAAATGCCTTTTTTGCCATAGCGAGTCTGCTTTTGATGTCCTCCTTGCTCCGTCCGTCATTCGTTATTTTACTGCCTAGGTAGCAGAATTGCTTAACTTCATTGACTTCGTGACCATCAATCCTGATGTTAAGTTTCTCGCTGTTCTCATTTCTACTACTTCTCATTACCTTCGTCTTTCTCCGATTTACTCTCAAACCATACTGTGTACTCATTAGACTGTTCATTCCGTTCAGCAGATCATTTAATTCTTCTTCACTTTTACTCAGGATAGCAATGTCATCAGCGAATCGTATCATTGATATCCTTTCACCTTGTATTTTAATTCCACTCCTGAACCTTTCTTTTATTTCCATCATTGCTTCCTCGATGTACAGATTGAAGAATAGGGGCGAAAGGCTACAGTATTGTCTTACACCCTTCTTAATACGAGCACTTCGTACTTGATCGTCCACTCTTATTATTCCCTCTTGGTTGTTGTACATACTGTATATGACCCGTCTCTTCCTATAGCTTATCCCTACTTTTTTCAGAATCTCGAACAGCTTGCACCATTTTATATTGTCGAACGCTTTTTCCAGGTCGACAAATCCTATGAAAGTGTCTTGATTTTTCTTTAGCCTTGCTTCCATTATTAGCCGTAACGTCAGAATTGCCTCTCTCGTCCCTTTACTTTTCCTAAAGCCAAACTGATCGTCACCTAGCGCATTCTCAATTTTCTTTTCCATTCTTCTGTATATTATTCTTGTAAGCAGCTTCGATGCATGAGCTGTTAAGCTGTTTGTGCGATAATTCTCGCACTTGTCAGCTCTTGCCGTCTTCGGAATTGTGTGGATGATGCTTTTCCGAAAGTCAGATGGTACATCGCCAGACTCATATATTTTACACACCAACGTGAATATTCATTTTGTTGCCACTTCCCCCAATGATTTTAGAAATTCTGATGGAATGTTATCTATGCCTTCTGCCTTATTTGACCGCAAGTCCTCCAAAGCTCTTTTAAATTCCGGTTCTAATACTGGATCCCCTATCTCTTCTAAATCGACTCCTGTTTCTTCTTCTATCACATCAGACAAATCTTCACCTTCATAGAGGCTTTCAATGTATTCTTTCCACCTATCTGCTCTCTCCTCTGCATTTAACAGTGGAATGCCCGTTGCACTCTTAATGTTACCACCGTTGCTTTTAATGTCACCAAAGGTTGTTTTGACTTTCCTGTATGCTGAGTCTGTCCTTCCGACAATCATATCTTTTTCGATGTCTTCACATTTTTCCTGCAGCCATTTCGGCTTAGCTTCCCTGCACTTCCTATTTATTTCATTCCTCAGCGACTTGTATTTCTGTATTCCTGATTTTCCCGGAACATGTTTGTACTTCCTCCTTTCATCAATCAACTGAAGTATTTCTTCTGTTACCCATGGTTTCTTCGCAGCTACCTTCTTTGTACCTATGTTTTCCTTCCCAACTTCTGTGATGGCCCTTTTTAGAGATGTCCATTCCTCTTCAACTGTACTGCCTACTGCGCTATTCCTTATTGCTGTATCTATAGCGTTAGAGAACTTCAAACGTATCTCGTCATTCCTTAGTACTTCCGTATCCCACTTCTTTGCGTATTGATTCTTCCTGACTAATGTCTTGAACTTCAGCCTACTCTTCATCACTACTATATTGTGATCTGAGTCTATATCTGCTCCTGGATACGCCTTACAATCCAGTATCTGATTTCGGAATCTCTGTCTGACCATGATGTAATCTAATTGAAATCTTCCCGTATCTCCCGGCCTTTTCCAAGTATACCTCCTCCTCTTGTGATTCTTGAACAGGGTATTCGCTATTACTAGCTGAAACTTGTTACAGAACTCAATTAGTCTTTCTCCTCTTTCATTCCTTGTCCCAAGCCCATATTCTCCTGTAACCTTTTCTTCTACTCCTTCCCCTACAACTGCATTCCAGTCGCCCATGACTATTAGATTTTCTTCCCCCTTTACATACTGCATTACCCTTTCAATATCCTCATACACTTTCTTTATCTGTTCATCTTCAGCTTGCGACGCTTGCGACGTCGGCATGTATACCTGAACTATCGTTGTCGGTGTTGGTCTGCTGTCGATTCTGATTAGAACAACCCGGTCACTGAACTGTTCACAGTAACACACCCTCTGCCCTACCTTCCTATTCATAACGAATCCTACACCTGTTATACCATTTTCTGCTGCTGTTGATATTACCCGATACTCATCTGACCAGAAATCCTTGTCTTCCTTCCACTTCACTGACCCCTACTATATCTAGATTGAGCCTTTGCATTTCCCTTTTCAGATTTTCTATTTTCCCTACCACGTTCAAGCTTCTGACATTCCACGCCCCGACTCGTAGAACGTTATTCTTTCGTTGATTATTCAGTCTTTTTCTCATGGTAACCCGGAGATCCGAATGGGGGACTATTCCGGAATCTTTTGCCAATGGAGAGATCATCATGACACTTCTTCAAATACAGGCCACATGTCCTGTGGATACACGTTATGTGTCTTTAATGCAGTGGTTTCCATTGTCTTCTGCATCCTCATGTCGTTGATCATTGCTGATTCTTCCGCCTTTAGGGGCAATTTCTCACCCGTAGGACAAGAGAGTGCCCTGAACCTCTATCCGCTCCTCCGCCCTCTTTGACAAGACCGTTAGCAGAATGAGGCTGACTTCTTATGCCGGAAGTCTTCGGCCGCCAATGCTGATTATTTATCGAAATTTAGGCAGTGGCGGGGATCGAACCCGGGACCGAAGACGTTTTTGATTATGAATCAAAGACGCTACCCCTAGACCACGGGTACCATCTATCAAGCCAGAAATGATTTAACTGGTATCGTTTAATTTAAGTTTGACTTCTATCTCTCCGTGT
Organism: Schistocerca cancellata; assembly: GCF_023864275.1. Lineage (NCBI taxonomy): Eukaryota > Metazoa > Arthropoda > Insecta > Orthoptera > Acrididae > Schistocerca > Schistocerca cancellata. Next base: position 189,925,058 of record NC_064634.1, read on the forward strand.
AATCTCAAGGAAGTGTTGGACAGAAGCAGTTCGCCACATGCGTGATGCGAGCCGACGGAACCAATGTAAACAGGTTCACCACAGCGCGGAGGGGATTCGAACGGCGATCCTGAGGAAACGAGAACACGTGTGTGTCTGCAGCAAGCCGCGCGGCGATCCACTGCCAACCGTTGCCTCACCCTGCCTGAGGGAACCGTTGTGAATCAACGCGGAGGAGAATATGAATTTGAAATGCTAATGCTGTTTGTGACAGCCAGCCTGTTTACGCTGGATTGCAGCGGCGTTTGGTATCCGACATGAGTCGCATCCATTTTCTGACGAAGTTGAAAGGCGTAACATGACGTCTTCGCGAACATGCACACTGTTGCCTGGGACGGATGTCTGCAGTAACAAATACTTTGTGATTAAAAATTAAAAGACAGTGTCAATGTTGTGATATTAATCTGTTTGCATCACATGCAGTTGATAATAGTATTTATTATTGTTTTAAACCACTGTTGTTACCCATACGGACCAGAATATACTGCTCTGAATGCAGCGTCTTAAAGAGGTTAGATGACCTAAGGGCTAAACTTGGCGACATGCCCTTCTTCCTAGTGTTTCCTGCAATTATGCGGACTCCATGTTTCCGCTGTACCGGCAGCTACCTCATGTCTGAGCGACCCTGCGTTGTTTTCAGTAAAAATAGTCACTGTAGTATTACCGACAGCTGCCACAAAGTGGCATGCTGTGCTAGCATACTCCATCCATTGGAATTTTCATTTCATTGCTGACTGCTGTTTGTGAGTAACGTACGACATAAATAATATTCGATAGAAAATCAGCGAATGTACCAATAATGTTCTTCAAATACACTATGTAATCCTTATTACATTGAGAAGGTTAGCACGTTATCATGATTGTCATGAATTAACATACTTTTGTTAAATGGTCAATATTCAGGAGTATGATAGGAGCGCTCATTGGAAGCAAAATGACTTCATGTGGACATATGTCCCGTTCCGAATGGTCTCCGAAATAGAACGCTTTTAATGTACATTCCTTTCTTGGGTAGTGGCGCACATGTATGTGTCTTACCTACCCAACCTCTTTGACGTTTTATTGTAGCCCAATGTACCATGTTACTTTCAACCTCTTTGCATGAGATGTCTTTCTGCCACTAAACTAACCCGTTGAAGGTACAGTTGTCCATGGTGTGTTCTGAGTGAAGATGAGCGAGGAATTCAGAGTCAATCAAAGAGAAGCAACGGTCAATTGCATTTGTACACTATCTGGCTAAAATACCATACATCTGCACTAATGAAGAATATGCCGATGTTGTGTATGTTTACTGCTTCTGCTATGGTAGTGTTCCTGCAGCTGTCGAAGAATGCCGTCGGTGCTTTCCGATACGTTGAATTCCTGATCGTAGAACGTTTACCTGAGTTTTCAGCACACTGCATGAAACAGGTAATCTTTCAAATTCCCATTTTTCTTCTGAACGTGTAGATCAACAACTTAAGCAGGAACAGCATCTACATCTACATCTACACGGATACTCTGCAAATCACATTTAAGTGCCTGGCAGAGGGTCCATCGAACCACCTTCACAATTCTCTATTATTCCAATCTCTATAGCGTGCGGAAAGAACGAACACCTATATCTTTCCATACGAGCTCTGATTCCCCTTATTTTATCGTAGTGATCGTTTCTCTGTATGTAGGTCGGTGTCAACAAAATATTTTCGCATTCGGAGGAGAAATTTGGTGCTTGGTATTTCGTGAGAAGATTCCTTCGCAACGAAAACGCCTTTCTTTTAATGATGTCCATCCCAAATCGTGTATCATTTTTGTGACACTCTCTCCCATATTTCGCGATAATACAAAACGTGCTGCCCTTCTTTGAACTTTTTCGATGTACTCTTTCGGTCCTATCTGGTAAGGATCCCATACCGAGCAGCAGCAGTATTCTAAAAGAGGACGGACAAGCGTAGTGTAGGCAGTCTCCTTAGTAGGTCTGTTACAATTTCTAAGTGTCCTGCCAATAAAACGCAGTCTTTGGTTAGCCTTTCCCACAACATTTCTATGTGTTCCTTCCAACTTAAGTTGCTCATAAGTGTAATATCTAGGTATTTAGTTGAATTTACGGCTTTTAGATTAGACTGATTTATCGTGTAACCGAAGTTTAACGAGTTCCTTTTAGCACTCATGTGTATGACCTCACACTCTTCGTTATTTAGAGTCAACTGCCACTTTTCGCACAATTCAGATATCTTTTCTAAATCGTTTAGCAGTTTGTTTTGATCTTCTGATGACTTTATTGGTAGATAAACGACAGCGTCATCTGCAAACAACCAAAGACGGCTGCACAGATTGTCTCCGAAATCGTTTATACAGATGAAGAACAGCAAAGGGCCTATAACGTTACCTTGGGGAACGCCATAAATCGTCCGCCGCTCGTGGTCTCGCGGTAGCGTTCTCGCTTCCCGAGCACGGGGTCCCGGGTTCGATTCCCGGCGGGGTCAGGGATTTTCACCTGCCTCGAGATGACTGGGTGTTTGTGTTGTTCTCATCATTCCATCATCATCCAGGAAAGTGGCGAAATTGGACTGAGCAAAGATTGGGTAATTGTACGGGCGCTGATAACCACGCAGTTGAGTGCCCCACAAACCAAACATCATCATCATCATCGCCATAAATCACTTCTGTTTTACTCGATGACTTTCCGTCAATTACTACGAACTGCGACCTCTCTGACAGGAAATCACAAATCCAGTCACATAACTGAGACGATATTCGCTAAGCACGCAATTTCACTCCGAGCCGCTTGTGTGGTACACGACAAAAGCCTTCCGGAAATCCAGAAATACGGAATCGATCTGAAATCCCTTATCAGTGGCACTCAACACTTTATGTGAATAAAGAGCTAGTTGTGTTTCACAGGAACGATCTTTTCTAAACCCATGTTGACTGTGTGTCAATAGACCGTTTCCTTCGAGGTAATTCATTATGTTTGAACACAATATATGTTCCAAAATCCTGTTGCAGATCGACGTTAACGATATGGGCCTTTAATTTAGTGGATTACTCCTACTACCATCCTTGAATATTGGTGTGACCTGTGCAACTCATTGTTTAAATGATACAGTATACATCTACTAGATTCCGCACAAAACACCGTGGCCGGTAGATGAGTAGTCGGCAGAGCACACGTGGGAAGAGCGGTGGTAGTGGGGGTTACGAGCAGGCGCTCTGGTAGAAATGCTCTCTAGCACTGGAGGAGGAACGCCGCGCTAAATTGAAGCTCACATTTTTTGCGAATATTAAGTGTAACCCCTTCCCCCCCCCCCCACCCCCCCCCCCCCATACCCACACTCACATGGTGACCGTTCAAAAAGATTTATCACCTCTACTTTCGTTAGTATTTAAAAAGAATTCCACTGAAAATGCAGTGATTTATATTCGCTTGGCTTATTAACCATTTGTAACTCTCAGAGAAGCGTCATGAGTGGCGAAATTTGAGTAAAACCTACACATTTATTATGTTGCCATGTTAAAATTTGCTTCTTTTGCCAAAACACAATGGAGTTTACAAAATTTTCAATAACTTGTTGTGCTGGCACAATTGCGGGGGAATTCTGAAACAGTGGTTTATTAAGTTCTGGAACTGAGGAACGATAAGGTCAGTAGTTTATGAAAAAGCAATCCTCAGTACAAAGCAAGCGTGCGATATCTTAAATTATATTGCACCCAAACTCATAGCATTTCTCGATTCACCAGTTACGAATGTCCCTTAAAAATTAAATTATTTCATTAAAGAAGTGTGTAATTAGTGGAGTAACATGGTAGATAATTAAGTTTTGCATAATAAACATATGGAAAAATACTCTCCTGTGTGTGTACTATCATTTGCCAAAATTTCTTTTCGATATCCCAAATCGTATATGAAATATGAGGACTGTTGTGGATATTTCACTCTGGTTTTATCGTTGGCGTAGATCAGAAATGAGTATGGTGCCTTAGATCAATTTCCTCAAGTTTGGTGACAGATTAAGACCTCCACCCAAGTCTAAAGAAAAATTCGCTATGTTAGCTAGATTTCATATGCAGCAACATATTGTGTAACGTGCACGAAACGCAAGATCATAGCGATCCCTCTATTTCATAGTAAACTTTTTCGAATTTCGCACAGTGTCTTACTTCCACGTAAATATCACAACAACTATGACCATTAACGAAATGATGGTCACATTATCATGAAACTCCTCTCTCTCCTCCCGAAACAGGTCACGAAGGCCCAACGGTACCGATCGGCCGCCGTGTCATCCTCAGCCTGCAGGCGTCATTGGATGCAGATATGGAGGGGCGTGTGGTCAGCACACCGCTCTCCCGGCCATTGTCAGTTTTCGTAACCAGAGCCGCTACTTCTCAATCAAGCAGCTCCTCAGTTTGCCTCACAGGGGCTGAGTGCACACCGCTTGCCAACAGCGCTCGGCAGACCGGCTGGTCACCCATCCAAGTGCTAGCCCTGCCCGACAGCGCTTAACTTCGGTGATCTGACGGGAACCGGTGTTACCACTGCGACAAGGCCGTTGGCACATTATCATGAGCCTGACGTATAAATCTATAAGTAACACAAAAATGATTTTTTTTACTGAAGGGTTTCCATAAATCGTTTGAGAAAGAATGTAGGGCGTGGCCTCGATTCTGTCGTTGCCGACCGGCCGAAAGGTGGAAGACAATGTCGCCCTCCGCTTCTGAACAAACGAATGAACTCGTCCAGCGCTTTGCACGGAAATTGGTTATTTTGTATCGGCCACCGTATGCTGGATGGACTCTAGCGCCACACGGCAACTTTCTGCACGTATCAGTGTCCCATGAACACATGTATGACGAAAGTCCACTTGGAAAACTTGTATACATTTTACATACAGCATACCCACAATCTTCATGCTACACGAAATTTGTCACTGGTCAAACGACCGATGAAGTCACGTTTACACGGTATGGAATCACTAACACAGGTAATATTCATAGATGCTCACAGGAAAATCCACATGCTATAGTAGAACCCAATTTCATAGTTAGTTTTTCGATCAGTGTATGGTGTGGCATTATCGGTAACATGATGGGTCCATTCATTTTATAAGAGTGTATGATGGGACAGAGTTACAGGCATTTTGTGGAAAATTCGTTTGTTGAACACCTTGAGGACGTTCCTTTGGCTGTGCGGACTGCAGTATACTTCCAGCATGACGGAGTCCCTTCCACATCTTACCAGACATGTGAGGGAACGTCTCAACAACACTTACCCTAACCCGTGAATTGGTTGTGGTGGCACAGTTATAACTGAAGATCAAGATCGCCAGATACTGCGCCACTGGATTTTTTGTTTGTGGGGCTGGATGCAGTCTGATATGTATAAACAAAATGTGACTAACGCAAGATGAGCTGCTTGGTCCCATCATGTTCTCCCGACAAGGCACAAATGCACTGAACTTCACTGTTGGCTATTCGAAGATTTACTGTGAACTGTACAACAGATGTTATACGTCGTGTATACTAATGCTTAGAGGTGAATGTGTTAAAAGTACATTTTTTAATTGATACTTTGGGGAATGTATGTGATTCTTCCCGTGGTCTAGGGGTTAGCGTCTTTCAGTCCTGCATTCGGAACCTCACTGCTTCAATTTTGATTAATAATCAGCATTGGCGGCCGACGGCTTGCGACATAAGAAGTCACCCTCATTCTGCCAACGGCCTTGTCAAAGGGGACGAAGGAGCGGACAGAAATTCAGTGCACTCTCTTGTCCTTGGGGTGGGAAACTGCCACTAATGGTGGAAGAATCAGCGATGATCAACGGCATGAGGATGCAGCAGGCAATGGAAACTACTGCATTAAAGACACATAACGTGTATCCACAGGACATGTGGCCTGTAACTGACAAAGTGTCATGATCATCTCTCTATTGGGAAAAGATTCCGGAACAGTCCCCCATTCGGATCCCTGGGAGGGGACTGCTAAGGGAGAGGTGACCATCAGAAAAAGCATGAATAACCAACGAAAGGATAACGCTCTACGTGTCGCGGCGTCGAATGTCAGAAGCTTGAACGTGGTAGGGAAGATAAAAAATCTGAAAATGCAAGTACAAAGGCTCAATCTAGATGTAGTGGGGGTCAGTGAGGTGAAATGGAAAGAAGACAAGGATTTCTGGTCAGATCAGTATAGAGTAATATCAACAGCAGCAGAAAATGGTATAACGGGAGTAGGAATCGGTGAGTGTGTGTTACTGTCAGCAGTTCAGTGAGAGACTTCTTATCCGAATCGACAACAAAGCGACAGCGACAACGATAGTTCATGTATACATACCGACATCGCAAGCTGAAGGGGAAGAGGTAGAGAAAGTATAATCAGATACTGGATTGTAAGGCGTACCCAGGAGCAGACATAGACTCAGATCACAATATAGTAGTGATGAAGAGTAGGCTGAAGTTTAAGACATTAGTCAGGAAGAATCAATACGCAAGGAAGTGGGATACAGAAGTATTAAGGAGTGACGAGATACGCTTGAAGTTCTGTAAGGCTACAGATAATACAATAAGAAATAGCTCAGTAGGCCGTACAGTTGAAGAGAAATGGGCATTTCTACAAAGGGCCATCACAGAAGTTGGAAAGAAAAACAAAGGTGCAAACAGGGTAACTGCGAAGAAATCGTGGGTACAGAAGAAATACTTCAGTTAACAGATGAAATAAGGAAGTACAGAAATGTTGAGGGAAATTCAGGAATACAGAAATACAAGTCACTAAGGAATGAAATAAATAGGAAGTGCAGGGAAGCTAAGGCGGATTGGCTGCATGAAAAATCCGAAGAAATAGAAAAAGAAATGATTGTCGGAAGGAGAGACTCAGCGTATAGGAAAGTCAAAGCAACCTTCGGTAAAAGCAAAAGGAAGCGTGGTAACCTTAAGAAGGCAACGGAAATTCCACTGTTAAATGCAGAGGAGCGAGCCGATAGGTGGAATGAGTACACTGAAGGCCTCTATGAGGGGAAGATTTGTCTGATGTGATAGAAGAAGAAACAGGAGTCGATTTAGAAGAGATCCAGTACTGGAATCAGAATTTCAGAGAGCTTTGAAGGATTTTAGATCAAACAAGGCGGAAGGAATAGATAAAATTCCATCATCAGAACTTCTAAAACCATTGGGGTAAGTGGCAACGAAACGACTTTTCACGTTGGTGCGTAGAATGTATGAGACTGGCAACATACCATCTCATCGTCATCATCGAATCGGCGATCTGGGACCCTGTAGAGCATGCGCCGACCTCACAATGCTCCTCCATAGATGGCGATCTTGTGCACTTTGGATCCAGTTGTCACGGACTCCTAGCTGGCAAAGGTTTTTCCGTAGCTCATCCTCCCAACGCTTCCTGGGTCTTCCGGTTGGACGGGTATCGACAGGTCTTCCCGTAAGTACGGCTTTTGCCCGAGAGGTGTCTGGTCTCCTAGCAATGTGGCCTGCCAAGCTTATTCTCCGCGCTTTCAGTTCTTGAACGATGTTCGGTTTCCTCATCAGCTCACACAATTCTTGGTTTTTTCTACGTCTCCACGAGCTCCCTTCCTGGACTGTTTCAAAGATCCTTCTCATAATTTTTCTTTCACAAACCATCTCACTTTCGAAAAATATCATCCACACAATTCCGAAAACTGCAAGAGCTGACAAGTGCGAGAATTATCGCACAATCAGCGTAACAGCTCATGCATCAAAGTTGCTTACAAGAATAATATACAGAAGAATGGAAAAGAAAAGTGAGGATTGTTGGGTGGCGATCAGTTTGGCTTTAGGAAAGGTAAAGGTACCGGACAGGCAATTCTGACGTTGCGGTTGATAATGGAAGCCAGACTAAAGGAAAATCAAGACACGTTCATAGGATTTGTCGACCTGGAAAAAGCGTTCGACAATGTAGGATGGCGCAAGACGTTCGAAATTCTGAGAAAAACAAGGGTAAACTATAAGGGAGAGACGGAAAATATGCAACATGTACAGGATCCAAGAAGGAATAATAAGAGTGGACGACCAAGAACGAAGTGCTCGGATTAAAAAGGGGGTGAGACAGGGATGTAGTCTTCCATCCCTACTGTTCAATCTGTATATCGTAGAAGCAATGATGGAAATAAAAGAAAAGTTCAGGAGTGTGATTGAAGTTCAAGGCGAAAGGATATCAATGATACGATTCGTTGATGACAGTGCTATCCTCAGTGAAACTGAATAAGAATTACATGATCTGATGAATGGAGTGAACAGTCTGTTGTTGTTGTGGTCTTCAGTCCTGAGACTGGCTTGATGCAGCTCTCCATGCTACTCTATCCTGTGCAAGCTTCTTCATCTCCCAGCACCTACTGCAACCTACATCCTTCTGAATCTGCTTAGTGTATTCATCCCTTGTTCTCCCTCTACGATTTTTACTCTCCACGCTGCCCTCCAATACTAAATTGGTGATCCCTTGATGCCTCAGAACATGTCCTACCAACCGATCCCTTCTTTTGATCAAGTTGTGCCACAAACTTCTCTTCTCCCCAATCCTATTCAATAATTCCTCATTAGTTATGTGATCTACCCATCTAATCTTCAGCATTCTTCTGTAGCACCACATTTCGAAAGCTTCTATTCTCTTCTTGTCCAAACTATGGACTATGGACTATGGACTGAGAGTAAATCGAAGAAAGACGAAAGTAATGAGAAGTAACAGAAATGAGAACAGCGAGAAACTTAACATTAGGATTGACGGTCACGAAGCAGATGACGTTAAGGAATTCTGCTACCGAGGCATCAAAATAACCAATGACGGACGGAGCAAGGAGGACATCAAAAGCAGACTAGCACTGGCAGAAAGGGCATTCCTGGCCAAGGAAAGTCTACTAGTATCAAACATAAACCTTAATTTGAGGAAGAAATTTATCAGAATTTGGAGCCTAGCATTGCACGGTAGTGAAATATTTACTGTGGGAAAACCGGGACAGAAGAGAATCGAAGCATTCGAAATGTGGTGCTACAGACGAACGTTGAAAATTAGGTGGACTCATAAGGCAAGGAATGAGGAGGTTCTGCGCAGAATCGGAGAGGAAAGGAATATGTGGAAAGCACTGACAAAACGAAGGGATAGGATGATGGGACATCTGTTAAGACATCAGGGAATGATTTGCACGGTACTAGAGGGAGCTATAGAGGGCAAAAATTGTAGAGGAAGACAGAGATTGGAATACATCTAGCAAATAATGGAGGACGTTAAGTTGCAAGTGCTACTGTGGGATGAAGAGGTTGGTACAGGAGAGGAATTCGTGGCGGCCGCATCAGACCAGTTAGAAGACTGATGGCTCAAAAAAACGAAAACCAGGTTATATTATTTATTAACTGTTTTATATGTGCAGATGTTGCGACGTTAGTTAACGCTTTCCTGCTGCTGAGTTGCTGTCTAAACAGCAGCCCATATGGGCAAATCAATTGCGACTTTACCTGGCGTTGCTTGCACTTTACCGTATTTTACAGACAATAAGACGCATTTTCTTCTTCGAAAAATTACTTCCAAAATTCAGGTGCGTCTTATACTCGACATTAATATAAAAATGTCCAGTGTTTGATTTAAAATTCCGGACAGTCTTAAAAACCGTCATATATCCGACGCCGTGGGAAACCTATCTCTATCTGCCAACAAGGGATTCAACTGGCATCGGCAGTGCACCGATGCGAAGAACATGGGGATTCACAAGTTTGCTGACACTGTCTCCCTCCCGACCCACCATCACAAACCCAAAACACTGTCTAGCCTATGACGCGTCATTGCAGTCTACGGTGCCAGTTAACTTGAATTGAAAGTGATTTGTGTTATAGGCAACGGTAGAGTATCTCTGTTAGTAGCTAGTTTGGTAATGAAAAAAAAGAGGTATTCATATGATGCGGGCTACAAATTGAAAGTAATAGCGTAGACGACAACGATGACGATGAAGTGGAAGATGAAGAAGAAGAAAATTCATATGACGATTTTCAGAGATTTTAAAGGTCAGTTCAGTTTTATAAACTAAGTATTTTTTTAGTCTGGCTTTGCAATCTAATAATAAAAATGGTAAAAATGTTATTTTTTTAAAAGTTGCTTAAAACTGAAGGTGCGTCTAATAGTCTGTAGCTTTTATAGTCCGTAAAATACGGTAGGTATTGGGCTATGCACAACTCTGTTTAAAAGGAATTGCTCAGTGTAGCCATAGGGTCGAGCCACACTTGTCTTCTTGCATACCCAGCAGCTATCTCGCTGCGTATATTAACCTGCAGCCGTCACCCTGCAGTCAGATAGTCTATGCATTGGCTAGAGCCGCGAATTAATAAACAAACAAAAATATAAAGTAAAAGACAAATGAATAATTTAATAAACAAGGTTCCGTAATACCTGTAATTGATGTACGTGACAGAGAATTATGTTGATTGACGTTTATTCATGGAAGTGTATCTCGACTAAACGGATAGTGGTCTTACGGTATGCAATTAAAATATAGACAGAAAATAGCCTTATCAAACGCAGCGAAGTTGCCTGAGAGCATTACGAGAATGGTAGCAGAATCCCAAAGCGAAGTAGCCATCCAAGATGCGCGAAAACTAAGCTCATTTCCTCATCACAATACACGAAATATTCACTAGCTCAAAATAGTTCAATATGACGATTTTCAAATTAACAAGCACGAGATAATGTGTAGAAACTTTTAGTCGGCCTATACTCAATTTCGCAATGCAGTCGGAAAAAGCCAGAGTGTCTTAACGGCCGTTCACCACTCTGAATCAATCACGTATCTGACCAAATAGCTCACGTTATTTCAAGCAGGTCTGCGTTCTTCAAGAACACGATATAAAGTGTCTCAAAAGTTAAAGTATTGTAGTGGCCATTCACCGCCCAGAATCTATCACCCACTCGACCGACAAACACTCTATATCACCGGCAGGTCTGCCGTTCCAAGAACAGACGTAAAAGTCTACAGAATCGTTCTCTTGAGCTCTTCACTCGAAGTGTCCGTCTCCAATTGACTTCAGTGGTGTTCAGCCGCTGCTTGCTTTTCCATTTATTGAAGGCCATCCCTACCAAAATACGTTGTTCTTAATTTCTACAGGCACTATTTGGCTCGACCACTTCCTCCATTAAACTAACACATTATAACAATATTTAAGTCGATAAATGTTATAAACATTTGGTCACACTTAGACCATTGACAATAATTCCAAATAAAGGTCTGTTCGTATATAAACAAGCTAGCATTCTTGCGCAAGTGCACTCACGTTAAATGACAACAGATTGTGGCTAAATATTGTTTAAACAATTATTTGTAACTGCTTCATAAAAGTTTCTTTTGGCACTCTTTGTAATGGTGGTGTCAGCTAACACATTAAACGAACTACATTTAAATGAGCACAGCTTTTTAATAGCAGTTGTAATTCAAATGTAAATGAAGTTACTGACAAAATAGTATAGTATTCCTCAAATAACTACACATGTATGACAAGATGTGAGGTATTCACGTTGTATTCATTTGGTGTGTTATTTGGAGAGTATGATGTTCTGAGATATATTTTCATAATGAAAGGATATAAAAAGCGTAATAAATCAAAAACTAAAATAGATACAGATACTTAATTGTCAGGCGTGATAGCTGTAGTGGAATGCTATCATCTGAGATATCTTTTGTTGAAATCGTATGAAGTGTTTAAAAGATGTTAATTCAGAGGTTCATTGTGAAAATGTATAGTCACTGTAAAATATTAACTTCCGTAGTATTTAAGCTATTAAAATATTATCGTTTCATTGTATGTGCGTCATTTATATAAGCTTTCAGGTGCGCTCAGCTTTTTCTTTAAGATTTGACTGTGAATTATTATAAATTTTCTGAGAGTTGAACTTAGCCGTCTTTCAGATTGTCTCAACGTCTGCCATTGCTGGTGCGTGCCACATTCTGTTAAGCGAGCGACCATTGTCCAGCTCCCGTCTTCTGGTATTTTCCCCATTTCTAGCCACGTTGCTCGTCTTTGTACCTGGTTGGCCGATACCGGTCGTTTGCTTGGACCGAGTGCAGTGTGCCTTCGGCACTGGGAACGTATAGCTTCTCAAACAAATCTACCTAACCCCCTACCAATTCTAAGCTGCCGAATAACTCGCCTACATGAATAATACAGAAAATAAATAACGATGCGTATTAAATGTGTTCTGTCTCACAATAGTGCATACGTCTATATGAAGTATTTTTGCTTCATGTGATTGTTCCTGTCATGTTCCTGAATACTGGCCATTTCTCTTGGGGCACACTTTGTAACTTACTTTTAACAGGGTGCAATTGTTACGACAATTTTCAAGACGATTTCATTCGACTACCTTGTGCTGCGGAAATGTTCCGCAGATAATTTCAAGAAATACGTTTCAGCAGTTTCAACAAAAATTTTTATCTTATTGAATTTATCAAGAATATGGCAGGTCATGTTGTATTAAAATGTGGTCATGTTCAGCCTCTGCCTTCTCAGTCTTCGGAATGTAAATTACAAGGTTCGATTTCGTCAGAGGAATCTACCATTAGCTCTCCGGTTTATGAAGGGATTAAAATAGCTTACAAAAATTTTAATCTTCACAGGCGCGACTGAAGATAAAATACCTGCAGATGCAGATGCAGTGTGGATCTGGCTAGCGTTTCTCTTAGCGGCTCAGGCCTCTAACTATAATTGTGCCCATCTATGCTATGTCTGTGGGTCTAATACATCATTAACAAAGGGGAAATATCCTTTTTCTGATAGAAGAAGCGTGAAATAGTGTGGAATCTCCAGGAGTTGGCAAAGTGTCGATTTCTGTACACTGCAGCACAGCACCACATCAGGTCATAGAGTAACGAATTCAGCAATATGCTTGCCACGGCTAACTATTAAGTACCACAATGGGGAGTCAAGCATCGTTTTGGTTCATTTCTAGCCAATTAAGAGTTGGTTCTAACGGCCATCTTTTAAGGTTGTTACCCATATTCATCAATTCAAATGCTGTTTTTTTTTTACATTAAATTTAACAAACTTCCTGCCCATCCAATCAGTATTGTATTCAGTGGAACATGACACCTGAACAAATAAAAGTTCTGTCTTGTTGGCACTTGCACTCTAAGAAACTGCCGCATCAGACATGGCGTTTTAATTTATTACTTCTTTACTACTAACGCTATACGCAACGCATTTTGCAGACAGTATCCACATATACTACCGAATGTACTTATGTAATTGTATGATTGTACCACACATGGTTCAGGAGATAAAACGCCATAAACATTGAGATGCGTGAAAAACTATTTTTAGCTTAAAACTGAGCGCAGGTTCTCCAACTACTCGTCCATTGTTTGATAATCAGAGCACTCAGTTATCTTCTCTCGTTTAAATACTTAATGTCAAATATTTAACGCAGTAACTCATTTGCAAAACAGCCAGAAGTTTGAAGCTGTTTTATGGGAGTTCTATTCTTTCAAGAATCTGGGGTTTACTGGTACTCCCTAATGCGAGTTGCGGTTAATACTGAATACTGTGAATACTAGACAGAAACACGACGTGCGCTTCCTTAAGAGTTATACAGAAATGTGAGCACTGTTCTGATAGTTTTTTTTTATTTTTTTAGTTCTATACAGTAATTTAGAGTCATCGCTTTATTGAATTACACTTCTGTTTGTACTAACATTGATCTGTGATTTGTCATATTCCGTTTTCTTTATGGATCATTGTGTGAATTATATAAGTAATGGCACTTTTCATGAAAGAGCATCTCTTTTCCCCATATGGTGTCATGGAATGTGACGAAATAATAATAGTGACACAAAAAACAGATACGCTACTTATCGCAAAATGGGTAAACATGTTTCTTTTTTAGTCATACATCTTGTTTATTTGATTATAAAATTGAAGGCTCATTAGCGGCGAGTCGTGGACTTAGGACGAAAGCATGCGTTGTTATGACGAGATGATAACTATTACCCGGCCTTCGAAATCCGTCAAATAAACAGAAAGCGAGGCAGCGAGCGTTTAATGGCTGCTTGTTGATAATTTGTTACTTTGCTCGTATTACGGTGTAAAATAACTTTGTCAAAGTCTTTTTATACAATACATTTTATAAAATATTTCACAGTGAGCTGGGGTATTTTTATTATATATTTCATAAAAGTTACAGTGCTTTCGCAGCTTTTATAAAAGGTTCGTCAATTGTTTGACCGTGAAATACCGGCCTTAGAATTCACGGTGGGAATATTTCCTCTCAGTCTATCTCGAGCACTCTTAACAAATGTTATAAGAATTTCTTTTGGCACAGGAAGCAGGTTACGAAACGACTCAGAAGCAAGGCTTAGCAGCAACCGCCACTGCTTGTGAGCCAAGAAACTGAACTCTCTTCTAGTTGGACTACGCCTTCGTCATTTTGCTGCTGAATTTCGAAATAGGTTATGTAATTACATACTGTAGCATGAGTACTTGACAGATCGAAGCGAAGATGAGACACACTCGTATGCAAAATTTCAGCAGCTGTCAGACAACCTCATCACCCACGTCACCAAGTCGTTAGAGAGGAGCGGTGTTCACATTTCTGTTGGACCATCCTGATTTAGGTTTCTCACTGTTTACACAGGACAATTAAGGATAATACTGGACCCGTTCCTACCTTATCCTAGTGAAAATCGCAGTTGTCTCTGATACATCGATCCCTAATGTAACGTTTCTTTATTTATTGATTTGGATTTACGAGTACATTCAAGGCGTGTGAGTAATGGAGTCCGAATGTTCGCGGCGGATGAACGATCTTTGGTGTGGAAACTGTGTAACATGCCATTTTCAATAAAAGGTAAAACCAGCATTGACAAATCTAACTGCAGATGTATGTCCATTGCTGGTAAAGACTATTTTAATTAACTTACATGTATTATTTGTGTAAAGATTAACAAAAGTTATTGGAAATGTTGTAAATAATTTTATAAAATTAACAGTTATGCTTCTAATCACATCGAATATAAGCAGTAATGCAGAAAATATTAGATATACGAAAAAGTTCAAAATGGCTCTAAGCACTACGGGACTTAACATCTGAGGTGACCAGTCCCCTAGACTTAGAACTACTTAAACCTAACTAACCTAAGGACATCACACACATCCACGCCCGAGGCAGGATTCGAACCTGTGACTGTAGCAGCAGCGCGGTTCCGGGCTGAAGTGCCTAGAACCGTTCGGTCACAGCGGCCGGCTACGAAAGAGTAGATTCGTATAAGGTTATTGTATTACACATGAAATTATCGGCGCCCAGTGGTATCAGATAGTTCATAATGTGCATTAGGCTTGCTTATGTCATAACTGGCCCCTCTGAGTGTCATTTTCAGGCGATTTCACAGACTCATTTAGGCAAATATTGGAGTTTTTCCCAATATAGGTCTTAGAAAAAAAGATTAACAACTAAATTGCGATAATAAACACAACAAAGCTTACACGATTCACATATAGATAGCGCAAGACTTCTCTCCCTGGCCGCTGTGGCGGCAGGAAGGGCATCCGGCCACAAAGTTAAAAATAAACAATTGCCAAATCATTAACTGGAGCGAATTTCGTGGCGACGGAACAAACCTAGGAGGAAGAAGAAGATTTCATCACCGAGTAAGATCTGCTAAGAGTGGAAAAATTTGCTCTCAGAACTGAAGCTGTGAGAGCGTGCCGTGAGCCGTGCTTGGATAGCTCAGTCGGTAAGAACACTCCCCGTGAAAACGAGGCTGCGAATTCGACTCCCGGTCCAGCACACAGTTTTCTCGTAATTTGCCTGAACGTTTCGAAACAGCGCACTCTCTGCGTCAGGGTGAAAGTTTCATTCCCGTACAGAAATCATCATCTCGTAATCCTAACCTGGCAGAAGATACATTGAACTCGGATGCTCGATACGACGCAAGTGTCTGTGATTGCTAGGAGTCTGCGTGGATTAGAGAACTGCTATGCTCGTCTTCACCGCATCTACATCTTATGAATCACTTTCAACCATTTGTAAGTAGGTAGATTCTTCTGTAAGTAGGTAGATTCTGTTTAGATTCTTATATTGGTAACGCCGCCGCCACGTAGCGCTCTCTGTATGAAAATCACTGGCTGTGCTGTGTGCAGTCTGTGGCTAGTTTGCATTGTTGTCTGCCATTGTAGTTTTGGGCAGCGGCAGCTGGATGTGAACAGCGCGTAGTGTTGCGCAGTTGGAGGTGATCCACCAGCAGTGGTGGATGTGGGGAGAGAGATGGCGGAGTTTTGAAATTTGTAATACTGGATGGCATGAACTGCTATATATGTTATGACTTTTGATGACTATTAAGGTACATACATTGTTTGTTCTCTATTAAAATCTTTCATTTGCTAACTATGCCTATCAGTAGTTAGTGCCTTCCGTAGTTTGAATCTTTTATTTAGCTGGCAGTAGTGGCGCTCGCTGTATTGCAGTAGTTCGAGTAATGAAGATTTTTGTGGGGTAAGTGATTTGTGAAAGGTATAGGTTAATGTTAGTCAGGGCCATTCTTTTGTAGGGATTTCTGAAAGTCAGATTGCGTTGCGCTAAAAATATTGTGTCAGTTTAAGTACAGTCTTGTATAAATAGTTCTAAGGGGACGTTTCACATTCAGTTCGTCGCATCTCCGTCTAGGCTTGCTCCTCCATTAAATTTTCACCTGCTGAATTCGAACCTCGTAGTACACATTTCATAGGCTAATAAAGTAGTCGCGTTTTAATATTATGCTAACGACCTTCCGGACGACTGAGGCCGGCCCACTTGTCTAACGAAGCGGTAATAAATTACAAACACAAACCTTCCTCGTGAAACTTTCTATCTGTTAATGAAAAGCGTATCAAATTCCTCACAGTAGTAACTATAGATTGTGGTCAAGCTTCGCTGCTCTCTGAAATTGCAGTAGCCGTTTCCCTTGCTGCATTCTCCACCAGATATTGCCTCCTCTACAGCTGACCAGACACTCAGAACCCAAATTAAATTTGGAAGAGATAACATCATATATATAACACACATCATTACTATAACTATAAATTACTTGCTGAGAAAACCCAACATTGCCCGAGTAGAAATTTTACCAAATTTCTATTAGAAACGAAAATAAAAAATGAACTGTGTTTATAGTGTAGTATCGAAAAAATTTTATTTCCAGGTATTCGTGGAAACACCCCTCAAACTATGAAATAGTCGCACAAAGAAATATGCATAATGTATGAGGTGCATTCAATAAATAATGCAAGACTTTTTTCTGGAGACTGGTTGGTTATTTTAAGTTTGTTCATATTTCGCAGCTTCAAACGTGACTGTGTTCAGTACACCGTAAGTATGAATTAACAAACGCCTTCAGTCATAACTTTTCGTGTTTTATTAAGTACATTATGCCTGATGCATTTCTAACACTGTTGGTTCAGCGTCTGGTGTAATTTGTCTTATACGTGCTTTATTTTTTCTCTTGAATGAAGTGAAATACATCTTCCTGTCATGAAAAGGTTTGGTGTTATGCTACGAATTTCGTAAGTCAAACGTGGAAAATATGTGCGAAGTAGTGGAAAAGATGAACAGTGTAAACTTACCATATCATCCAAGAAAAGCGTTTTTAACGTTTTCTCACCAGTGTACATTCTTTTCTCCATCGTTTTCGTACACAACACTTCATTCAAGAGGCATATTTTCATACACATGTTTGCAAACTTTTCACACATGTTTTTGTATATGGTGTGATCAAAGATGACTTTATTTGTAGTGCAAAAGTTATAATTAATAAAAGAACTTTAGAATAGGTCTTTAAAATTACTGAAATAACTGTGGCTTGCGAAATCTGTTTGTTCATTTAACACAGATTTCGGTTTTTTTGATTTTGTGGAGATATATCTCCATCTGTTCTACGTAACAGATTTAGGATCTTACCATTGGCTTCATTATGTAGTACCACCAAATTGTTCTCTAGACTGTTGTTTCGTTTCCAACATATGCTGTGCACTCACTGAGTTTTCGAAATGGTTGAGTCTGAAAGCATTTACGCGTTCCTGAAAACGGGTTTTGAAGTTTCTGCCTGCTTACCCTACATAGTAGGCAGGACAACTGGGGCATGATACTTTGTACAATCCACTCCTGTTGTATGCTTGCGTATTTGATGTAATGTTGTGGACGAGTAAGGTTCCTAACTTATTATTAGTTGAGAATGCGAATGTTACATTTGTTTTTTTGAGAAGGTTAGCGATTTTTTGTGATATGGGACCAAGGTATGGGATATTGGCAAATATTTTCTCTTCTTTCACAGTGTGGCCATTCGTTTCTTACTTTTGTGTATTTGTCTATCTAAATTGTCAGTTGTTTTGGCTGTATAGCTATTGCTTATGGCAATGCTCTTTATTGTATTTATCTCATTCTTGAGGGTGTTTTCTTCTAAATCAACACAGTGTACTCTGTGTAGCATGGATATAAATGCATCGTGCTTCTGTGTGGTGGGATGGCATAATGAGCTGTCCAGTGCTATGGCTGTGTATATGCATTTTCTATGTATGCTGAACTTATGTTTTTGTTGGTGGTTGGTGATTTTAAGATCCAGTAAATTTATACTTTTGTTGTTCTCATGTTCTATTGTGAATTTTATGTTTTGTGGAGAGAACTGAATGCTGCTAGTAGTTCTTCAATCTCATCTTTTGTTCCATCAAATAGCAGCAAGGTATCATCAACATATCTCCAGTAATATATTGTTTTAATTTTGAGTCTATTGTTTTCATTACAGTAAGTTCTTGTGATGTCATGGAGGAGAATCTGCTTGAAACGCATCTCCGTTACAGACGCCATTTTGAAGGCTACGTATAGCTCCATCCCTAATCGGAACTTCATGAAACTATAGGAGCTAAAGTAAGACTACTTCAGGATATCTCACAACAAATTCCGCAGCTTTTGAACCGAAACAGACCGAGAAAAAAATGTGTTGCATTACTTATTGAACGTCCCCCGTACAAATGTGTAAGTACACTATCCAATTTTTTTCTAAACGTCTAAGTGTCAACGCTTGCTCTTAGCTATCTAGATGGCTATTGTTTTCGCCTACAGCCGTTTGCCCTTAGCAGCTGAAAACTATCAAAAGTGCTGCCAGGTGTCCGGAGTATCCTTGACTCGGCTTTAGTAGTGCCTTAGTAGTAAAGAATAAATGTATTAAAACTTCACGAATGATATGGCATTTTTTCCACGCATTTCAGAGTTTATTACATCGTATCGGTCGAATTATGTGTCGTATAATGACATATTCATGTAGGTACATTCAGCGGCATATGTGGATATTAAAATACACTACTGGCCATTAAAACTGCTACACCACGAAGAAATGCAGATGATAAACAGGTATTCATTGGACAAATATGTTATACTAGAACTGGCATGTGATTACATTTTCACGCAATTTGGGTGCATAGATCCTGAGAAATAAGTACCCAGAACAATCACCTCTGGCGATAATAACAGTCTT
Source organism: Schistocerca cancellata (assembly GCF_023864275.1). Classification (NCBI taxonomy): domain Eukaryota; kingdom Metazoa; phylum Arthropoda; class Insecta; order Orthoptera; family Acrididae; genus Schistocerca; species Schistocerca cancellata. The sequence goes on from NC_064634.1 coordinate 189,944,572, forward strand.
CATACGCCTGGGCATTGAGTCAAACAGAGCTTGGATGGCGTGTACAGGTACCATGCAGGCCCATGCAGCTTCAACTCGATACCACAGTACATCGAGGGTAGTGGCTGGCGTATTGTGACGAGCCAGTTGCTCGGCCACCATTGACCAATTGGTGAGAGATCTGGAGAATGTGCTGGCGAGGGCAGCAGTCGAACATTTTCTGTATTCAGAAAGGCCCGTACAGGACCTGCAACATGCGGTCGTGCATTATCCTGCTGAAATGTAGGGTTTCGCAAGGATCGAATGAAGGGTAGAGTCACGGGTCGTGACACATCTGAAATGTAACGTCCACTGTTCAAAGTGGCGTCAATGCGAACAAGAGGTGACCGAGACGTGTAACCAATGGCACCCCATACCATCACGCCAGACGATACGCCAGTATGGCGATGACGACTATACGCTTCCAATGTGTGTTCACCGCGATGTCGCCAAACACGGATGCGACCATCATGATGCTGTAAACAGAACCTGGATTCATCTGAAAAAATGACGTTTTGCCATTCGTGCACCCAGGTTCGTCGTTGAGTACACCATCGCAGACACTCCTGTTTGTGATGCAGCGTCAAGGGTAACCGCAACCATGGTCTCCGAGCTGATAGTCCATGCTGCTGCAAACGTCGTCGAACTGTTCGTGCAGGTGGTTGTCTTGCAAACGTCCTCATCTGTTGACTCAGGGATCGAGACGTGGCTGCACGATCCGTTACAGCCATGCGGATAAGATGTCTGTCACCTCGGCTGTTAGTGACACGAGGCCGTTGGGATCTAGCACGGCGTTCCGTATTACTCTACTGAACCCATCGATTCCATATTCTGCCAACAGTCATTGGATCTCGACCAACGCGATTAGGAATGTCGCGATACAATAAACCGCAATCGCGATAGGCTACAATCCGTCCTTTATCAAAGTCGGAAACGTGATGGTACGCATTTCTCCTCCTTACACGAGGCATCACAACAACGTTTCACTAGAAACGCCAGTCAACTGCTGTTTGTCTATGAGAAATCGATTAGAAACTTTCCTCATGTCAGCACGTTGTAGGTGTCGCCACCGGCGCCAACCATGTGTGAATGTTCTGAAAAGCTAATCATTTGCAT